>NW_010364071.1:39758-152632 GCF_000414095.1 Morus notabilis
TCGTTTGTACATATTTTTTCAAGCTTTACTATTATTTTTCTCAAAATTAATCTTTTTGTTTTTTTTTTGTACTATTTTATATAATGTTTTTTCTTTCTCTATAGTATCACCTGGTAGTTTTTAGACAATCAAAGCCTTTGTTGCAGTTAAATCTTTTATATTTTCTTCCTTTTGTCGTTCTTGATTTATGTGACATATATAATGTTTTAATATATTTTATGATTTTGTGCAGTTACAGCAAGTGTTTTTTTCCCATCTAAAAACACTTGCATGGATAGCTACATATTAGCATTATATATTAAACTTCATTATATTTGTCACATAATGCTGAAAAAAGTTATACCTGCACTATAGTTATTTTTTATAATTTTTTAAAATAATTTTTTATGTAATATTTTGTTGTAAAATATATTTATACTTTTTCCAATTATATATTTTATTGTTTTTTTTTTATATTTTATGACTTATGTCTAATAAATTTTCCTACTTTATTAAGTCTATGTAATTATATTACATTACAAAATACTATCATATTGTTGCAGCATCTATGAGGAAGAAATTAATTATATGTATGAATTTACTTTTGTATTCGCATATTATTTTTACTATTTTATATATTTCATTTATTTAGTTTATTGTTCATATTTGTAAATAATTTATTCTTACGTTTATAAATATGAGGCAATTGTATATTATTGTACGTTTGTATAAAGAAATTATTTTGTTCATTAAGATGTAATGCCAAACAATGTTATAAAGTTATTCATTTATTCAATTAATATGCTTGTAGAAATATTTATGTTACATACTTAGGTTTTATTTATATATAAGAACTTATTGGCTGCAAAAATTATATATATAATGTTACATTATAAATAACAGATGGATAATACAAAAAATTCAAAAAAATATATACAATCAAAATACTGTATACGACGTATCATTCCACGTACAGATCAAATCTCAACAACTGAAGATGTAAGAACTTCATTTATCACTTTCCCACCAAACTGATGTAGACACACTCGACCTAAGTACTCCATCAACATCCGAAAATCAAAATAAAAAATGTAATTATTCTAATTACATTAAATTTTAAATTCTTATTAATTAAAAAATGTAAAAAATTTATTTATTATGCTTACAGGTTCTTTCTCTTTTTATAGTTACTTCTAATATTTATGTAGATTTTGGAAATTATTCTTACATTTGTCAAGACTGTGGTGCATTATTTTGGCTTAATGAACGAATAAAAACAGCAGGCACTCCTAGATTTAATCTTTGCTGTAAAGGAGGAAAAATTAAATTGCCCCAAACCAAAAAAACACCTCCAATATTAGATAATCTACTTGATTATTATGGAGGACCAATAAGTACACATTTTAGAAAAAATATTCGAATATTTAATTCTATGTTTGCATTTACATAATTTGGAAGTAATATAGAAACAAATCAAAACAATTCAAATGGTCCTTATATTTTTAAAATAAGTGGACAAATTCATCATCTTATAGGATCTCTTCTTCCAGTTAATAACAATCTACCTAAATTTGCACAACTTTATATATATGACACCGAAAATGAAATTGAAAATCGTATAGCAACATTTTCATGATCAAACAAAAGAATTTATTAAATTAATAACAAAAAATTTGATTATAATGTTGGATAATACAAATAATATAGTCAAAATCTTTCGAATGATACGAGACAGATAAAAAGAAAATGAAATACCATCGATGAAATTAAGACTTATAAATCGAATATATACAGATAGTCATCAATATGAATTACCAAATTCAAGTGATATAGGATGTTTAATAGTTGGAGATATTGGTGATTGTGAACAAGAAAGAGATATTATAATCGAGGATAAAACAGATAAATTACAAAGAATTACAAAATTACATCCATCTTATATAGCTCTTCAATACCCTTTATTATTTCCTTATGGAGAAGATGGTTTTAGAACAGATTTACAATGTAATATAAATACCTCAAATAACAAAGGTAAAAGAAAAAGAATTTCTATGAGAGAATTTTATTGCTATCAACTATTAGAACATGAGAATGAAGGAAATACTCTTTTTAGAAGTGGTAGACTATTTCAACAATACATAGTGTATTCATATGCCTCTGTAGAAGAAGATCGATTAGACTATATTAGACAAAATCAAAAAAATTTAAGATCTGAAATTTATCAAGGTATAAAAGATGCTATTACTAAAGGTGACACAAATGCACAAGCAATAGGAAAAAGAATTATTCTTCCTTCCAGTCATACAATTAGTCCTAGATATATGATTCAAAACTATCAAGATGCAATGGCAATTTGTACACATTATGGAAATTCTGATATATTTATAACATTTACATGCAATCCAAAATGGCCTGAGATTACTAGAACCTTAGCAAAAATACCTGGTCTAAAAGCAGCAGATAGACCAGATATTATTACAAGAATTTTTAAAATGAAATTGGATCATTTTTTGTCCACTATAAAAAATGAAAAAATATTTGGAACAACAGTGTAGCAGGTTAGTTTATTTTTTTAGGTGTATTTTTTAATATAAGTAAATATAATATTGTCTAGATTCTTTTAGATAATAACTAATTTTTTTTTTCATTTTGTAGATTTATATGTAGTCAAATTTCAGAAACGCGGTTTGCCACATTGTCATTTCCTTTTTTGGTTACGTGCTAATAAAAAAAATACTAGAACCATCCGAGATTGATAAAATTATATCTGCAGAAATACCTGATCCTGAAAAAAAACAAATTAGAATATAATGTTGTTGAATTTATGATGCATGGACCATGTGGAATTGCCAAAACAAGTGCTCCATGTATGAAAAATACAGACTGCTTAAAAATTTTCCAAAATAATTAAAAAATACAACAAGTATCAAAGAAAATGGATTTATCATTTATAGACGCAGAAATACAGGCTTTTATGTTGAAAAAGAAGGTATTAAATTAGATAATAGATTTTTTGTTCCTCACAATACATATCTATGTCTCAAATATAATGCTCATATAAATGTAGAAGTTTGTTCTCAATTAATACTTATAAAATATTTATTTAAATATTTAACAAAAGGACCAGATAGAATAAGAGTAGTTATAGAAGACAATATATGCTCAAAAAACTCTGGACAAATAATTTATCAAGAAGTAGATGAAATAGAAAACTATATTATTAATTGTAGATACATAACACCATATGAAGCATTATGGCGTTTATATCCGGCTATTCAACGTCTTGCAATACATTTACAAAAAAAAAAAAAAAAAAAAAAAATATAACTTTTCGCTCAACTCAAAATCCTAATGATATATTATGAAATCCAAATATTTACAAAATAACTTTTACTGAGTGGATGGAAACAAATAAAATTGAATTAATGCTAGAGAACTAACTTACAATGAATTTCCAAGTAAATATGTTTGGAACAGTAAATATAAATATTGATCTCATAGACAAACAGGGCATACAATCGGAAGAACATATTATATCCATCCAAGTTCAGGAGAACTATATTATCTAAAATTATTATTAAATCATCGAAAAGGAATTATAAGTTATGACCATCTTCGAACAATTGACAACATAATATATCCAACATATCAGGCAACATGTTTTGCATTAGGTTTACTAGGAGATGATAAAGAATGGGATGAATCAATATTAGAAGCCTCATTCTGGTCAAGTTCATCCCAACTACGCCAATTATTTGTTATAATTTTACTATTTTGCAATGTAAATAATCCAATAAATTTACTTCAAAAACATTGGAAACTAATGACAGATGATATATTGCATAAAATTAAAACTTTATTTAATAACCCGTATTTTGAAATTCCTGAAAATGAATTATATAATTTTATATTATATGAACTAGAAAAATTGTTAAACTTAAATTCATCAACACTAGTCCATTTTAATTTACCACTTCTAACTGGCTCAATAATAAATGATCTAAATAATAAATTATTAAGAGAAGAGCTCAATTATGATATAAACAAATTAAAAAAAGAGAACTCATTATTAGAATATAATCTAAATAATGAACAACAATTTATTTATCAACAAATCTTAAAATCACATAAAGATAAAAAAAAAAATCTTTTTTTCATTAGTGGTCATGGCGGTACTGGAAAAACATAGAACCATTCGAGATTGATAAAATTATATCTGCAGAAATACCTGATCTTGAAAAAAAACAAATTAGAACATAATGTTGTTGAATTTATGATGCATGGACCATGTGGAATTGCCAAAACAAGTGCTCCATGTATGAAAAATACAGACTGCTTAAAAAATTTTCCAAAATAATTAAAAAATACAACAAGTATCGAAGAAAATGGATTTATCATTTATAGACGCAGAAATACAGGCTTTTATGTTGAAAAAGAAGGTATTAAATTAGATAATAGATTTGTTATTCCATATAATACATATCTATGTCTCAAATATAATGTTCATATAAATGTAGAAGTTTGTTCTCAATTAATGCTTATAAAATTTAAATATTTAACAAAAGGACCAGATAGAATAAGAGTAGTTATAGAAGACAATATATGCTCAAAAAACTCTGGACAAATAATTTATCAAGAAGTAGATGAAATAGAAAACTATATTATTAATTGTAGATACATAACACCATATGAAGCATTATGGCGTTTATATCCGGCTATTCAACGTCTTGCAATACATTTACAAAAAAAAAAACAAAACAAAAAAAAACAAAATATAACTTTTCGCTCAACTCAAAATCCTAATGATATATTATGAAATCCAAATATTTACAAAATAACTTTTACTGAGTGGATGGAAACAAATAAAATTGACATTAATGCTAGAGAACTAACTTACAATGAATTTCCAAGTAAATATGTTTGGAACAGTAAATATAAATATTGGTCTGATAGACAAACAGGGCATACAATCAGAAGAACATATTATATCCATCCAAGTGCAGGAGAACTATATTATCTAAAATTATTATTAAATCATCGAAAAGGAATTATAAGTTATGACCATCTTCGAACAATTGACAACATAATATATCCAACATATTAGGCAACATGTTTTGCATTAGGTTTACTAGGAGATGATAAAGAATGGGATGAATCAATATTAGAAGCCTCATTCTGGTCAAGTTCATCCCAACTACGCCAATTATTTGTTATAATTTTACTATTTTGCAATGTAAATAATCCAATAAATTTACTTCAAAAACATTGGAAACTAATGACAGATGATATATTGCATAAAATTAAAACTTTATTTAATAACCCGTATTTTGAAATTCCTGAAAATGAATTATATAATTTTATATTATATGAACTAGAAAAATTGTTAAACTTAAATTCATCAACACTAGCCCATTTTAATTTACCACTTCTAACTGGCTCAATAATAAATGATCTAAATAATAAATTATTAAGAGAATAGCTCAATTATGATATAAACAAATTAAAAAAAGAGAACTCATTATTAGAATATAATCTAAATAATGAACAAAAATTTATTTATCAACAAATCTTAAAATCACATAAAGATAAAAAAAAAAATCTTTTTTTCATTAGTGGTCATGGCGGTACTGGAAAAACATATTTGTGGAATACACTAATTACAAAAATTAGATCAGAGAACGAAATTGTTCTTGTTGTTGCATCATCAGGAATTGCATCATTGTTATTACCTAAAAGAAGAACTGCACATTCTAGATTTCGAATACCATTATCAATAGATAAATTCTCTACATGTCATATTAAAAAATGTACCCATTTAGCACATTTAATTGAGAAAACATCATTAATACTATGGGATGAAGCTCCTATGACTAATAGATACTGCTTTGAAGCATTAGATAAAACACAACAAGATTTACAAAATAATTTTGACCAACCATTTGGTGGTATGATAGTTATTTTAGGAGGTGATTTTAGACAAATATTACATGTTATCCCTACTAGAACAAAAGAACATATAATAGACGCATGTATAAATAATTCATATTTATGGCCACAATTCCGTATCTTAACACTAACAAAAATATTAGATTACAATGTAGCAACCAAACAGAAGAAGGAAAAAAAAAAGAAATCAAACAATTCTGTAAGTGGATATTAAATATTGGAAATGGCACAGTAACAGGAATAAATGATTCAGAAAATGAAGATATCACATGGATAGAAATACCTGAAAAATACATTGTACATTCTGAAATAGATCCAATTAAAAAAATCTCAACATTTGTATATGATGATTTCATACAAAATTTTAACAATATTGAATATTTAAAACAACGAGCAATATTAACACCTAAAAATAAAACAGCTGATGACATTAATGAATATATACTATCTATAGTACCTAACAAACTAAAATCATATTATAGTTATGATATAATAATATCTACATCAGATAATATAGATGAATTAAATCTATTATATCCACAAGAATTTTTACACACTTTAAACTTTAATGGTTTACCAACACATGAATTAAAGCTTAAACTTGGAACTCCAATCATGCTATTAAGAAATCTAAATCAATCCATTGGACTATGTAATAGAACAAGATTAATTATTACACAATTGACAAACAAAATAATTGAAGCACAAATCATAAGTTCTAATAATTTTAATGAAAAAGTCTATATCCCAAGAATTGAACTTACTATACATGAATCTAAATGGCCATTTACATTAAAAAAGACGACAATTCCCTATAAAAATTTGCTACGCAATGACAATAAATAAAAGTCAGGGACAATCTTTAAATAAAATTAGAATATATTTAGAAAATCAAATTTTTACTCATGGTCAACTATATGTTGCTTTATCTAGAGTAATAAATCCAAAAGGACTACACATACTAATTAATTATTCAAATAATAAATATCGAAATCACATAAAAACATTGTTTACAAAGAAATTTTACATAACATATAAAAATATAAAAACTTTAAATTTACTTATTTTATAATATTCTTTATATTACCTGAAAAATTAATATCATTGTTATAATAATATATAAAATATATTTATTCAATCTTATACTATAAAAAATATTTATTGATTTCAGCAATAAGATATGATGGCAACACCAATTTGAACGCTATCTACGATACAATCAAAGCAAGAATATGTCACATGTGGACAATCAATGATTTCGTTACAGGACGACTGATAAGCCTTGATTGTATTTTGGTTGACGAAGAGGTAATAACTTCTATAAATTTCTTATTACAATTATCTTAAATACATATTTATTATATTTGAATAACAATATATTTCTTTTTTTACAACACAAAGCAATACAAGCATCAATTAGATCACGTGATTCAGACATCATATCTCAAAAAATCCAGCAAGGCAACATATACATCATTAACAACTTTTATGTTGCTGCAAATAAACCAACATATGAAGTTGTTCCACACAATGCAATGATTTAATTTGCACGTGCAACATCTTTCGTTCCTATTGTAGAGGAAGTATCACCAATTCCATTCCATAAATTTTACTTCACTGATTTTGATCAGCTACAACAAAGAGTTCATACTACTGAACTTTTAACAAGTAATATACAACATTATTTTGAATACAATACCATCTTTCATTTTTAAATCTATTTTATTTTTTATTTCACATTAGATGTTATTGGAGTTATAACAAGTATCCAAGCACTGAAATATATAAATATCAACAGCAGACCAACAACACACGACAAACAATTATGATACAAAATATAAGGTACATAAATTTTTCACAAATTTTATTTTACTTTCAATAAAAAAATCCTTAAAAAAATAAAAAGAAAATGTATCATCATCATTTTAAATATCTATTTGTAAATGTTGGAACATTTTTTTTACTTTTGCAACAAAAATGAACAGCTTCAGGTTACCTTATGGGGACAAAAGGCATACCAATTTGAAGAAAATATTATCAAATCACTTCAAGCTCCCCTTGTAGCAGTTTTCACCACAATGTTGGTCAAACAATATCTAGATATGTTTCACATCACTTTATTATAATTATTAAACATATTAATATAAAATATATATCATTATATTAATAATATTGATGTTAATATCTTAGGCAATCCATATGTTTCTAGCACTTTTACAATAATTTTCTACATCAATCCAGATATTCCTGAAACTGCTACATTGAAAACAAGGTAAAATTTTTACTATAAAATATATCTATATATATTATTTATAGCACAAACTTAAATATTTTATTATTTTTCATATCATCAATTTATTATATATATACGCAGATTCTCTTAGCAGAGCCAAGAAATAGAATTCCTACCAACACCGAAAACACCAATCCAATCTATTGAAGAACAAAGAATGGAAAACAGGAAAACAATAATTGAATTACAAACATTACATCATGAAATCAATCTGGTTAGTATTATTAAATATTATCCTCTTTTTTTTCTTTTTTTTTAAAATTTTAACTAATTAATATTCTCTTACATATACAGTCCACATGATTCACAGTACGAGCTACAATAAGAGGAATCTAGACAAATCAAAGCTGGAACTACAATTCTTGCCCCACCTGCTACCGAAAATTAAAGCAATCAAGAATTGGTTGGTGGTGCGATAGTCATGGTCATATCAAGACAATGCCATCTCCATGGTAAATCACCATATTTATAAAACATTTTATATTTATATTTATTCTCATCAATTACAATAAATTATTTATCACATTTATTAACTTTGAATATATATATACACATATATATATATTACAGGTACAAATTAAATATCAAAATTGAGGATAATACTGGAGATATGAATATTACTATATTTGGCAAAACAGCACAAGCACTGATTAAAAGGCCATGTTCTGCACTAACCATTGACGAAGGATATAATGATCCATATGTAATTCCACCAGTCATCGATCTGCTCCGTGGACAAACAAAAATCTTCCAAGTCTACTTTCAACAAAGGGACCACCAAATAACAGTTGTTGCATCCAAAATATTTGAAGACATTCAATCTCCTTTACCACCAAAAAGTATGCCAACAACATCAATTTTTGATACACAAAGGTAAGTTAAACTTATCACTATATATTTAATATATAAATAAAATTTTTAATAATCATAAATAAATATGTAAAATAATTTTTTTGTCTTCATCTCAGCCATGAACAAACAAGTCCGTCACTTATATCATCACCAATGACAATCAATCCACAAACTCCAATTCCCAAAAGATCAGGCACAAGGTAAAACATATTTACTATAAAAATTATTCTAAACGTTTCTAAATATACATCTAAATAATTTTTTTAATTTCAGCTCTGAATCAAAATCAAAAGAACTTTCTACAAAACGCCAAAAGAAAAGGTAATGAAATTTTTTTTACATCTTCTATTATACATTATTTATATAAAAACTTTGTCAAGCTACTTATATATTGTATTGATTTATTATGATTTCTAAACAGTTTTATCTGTTAAAAAAGACAGCGCATTGAATCTGATAGGCGTTACTCTATTACAGTGTATATAGGTACATATAAATATATTTTCAATTATGATACTATATGTATATATATTTAAAACTATGTTTATAATAATAATAGACATTTTGTATATATACATATCTTTATAACTATGTTTAGAATAATAAAAACTCTTTTATATGATACAACATGAAATTCTGCAGTAACGCGCGAGAATTCCACTAGTTTACCTCTACAAGGGAGAACCCGTTTTTGAGAATACAATTGGCCACGCGGCCTTTTTTTTTATTGCTTTCTCTGCTGAAAAAACAGAAGAGAGAGAAATAGAGGGAAAGGTGGTGGTCCCTCACCGGGGAAAAGAGAGAGAGAGCTCTAGTGGAGAAAAAGAGAGAGAGAAATGGGAAGTAGAGGGCCCCACGTGCAAAGGGAAAATAGAGAGTCTGGGAAAAGAGGGAGAGAGAAAGAAAGAGGGAGGGACTTGAGTTCCAAATGTGAGAGAGGGCAGGGTGTTTTGTACAAAAATTTAATTTTGTATTATTATTATTTTGTTTATTGTATTTATTTATTTATTTATTTTAGAGTTATTTGTGGTTTAATTTTATCCCTTTTAATATCATTTTGTCCTAAATTTTTTATACTTTTGTGATGAAATTGCTATAAATAATTCAAAAAAACTAAGATCAATTAAAATCACACTAAAATAAAAAAATCACACCTTATTACACAAAAAAATAAATTAAGTAAAACTAAATAAAATTAATTTAAAACACAACAATGTTAGTGGACACGTATCAGCATAACATTCATCGAAAAAAATATAAAAATTTGAATAAATTGTTTTTAAAATGAAAGTAAAAAAAATTTAAGTAACTGTCTTTTACTTTAGATCTTTTCTCCTTTTTGTCTTTATTTTTTTATTGATGTCTTTTTTCTTTTCTTTCTTTTCTAAAAAAAATAATGAGTAAAATTATTGTTTTAAATAAATCACGCATGTAAAGGGCGCAAAAGACTAGTATATATATGTGAAAAAATTACATAATTCATCCTTGTAGTCTCAGTATTTAGTAAAATTACCCTCATTCTTAGAAATTGCATCCAGCAGCTCATGCCAGATCTATATGAGGGAGTTCGCCTTATTTATATATATATATATATATATATATATATATATAGAGGATGCATGTACGACACTTCATCTAACATTCAAATGACGCTTGAAGAGCAAGTGCATCCCATGAGGCAACGCCGAAGCACCAGATCAGATCTTCATTGACTTTGGCATTTGCATGCGGCTAGCTTTGGGGGTTTATTTAGTTCTAATGTTGACTTGTACCCTATTGAGGATTTGGTCTAAGTTCAAACATGTTGTTTTGATAATGTGAGGACAAAATGGTCTTTTAAAACTTAATTTTTAAGTATTTATTCGCAGGAAGGGTGACATTGATTGAATTTAGAAGTTCAAATATAAAGGGTGCAAGGATCGTCTTTAGGAGTAGAGAATAAATTTTACTAAAACGGGCAACTAGATGGGAGATTAAATCATTTTTCCAAGTAATCTTCTTATATCCATTTGTTATAGGGTAAATCTATGGTTTACCAGCTTTATCAATATATTGCTGATTTATTTGAAGAGACCAATTATTTTCCTTCAGTAAATTAATAATTTATTCATCAGGAGTCATAAATCAAGAAAAATGATGAAAAGACCGTGATTACAAGCATAATGAGACGGTAATATCACATATGACTTTACCAGGTGAAAGTTAAGGCCGTCTGACGGCCCAAAGAGATATTCAAACTAGGCCGAGCCGGACTTTTAAAAAAAATTTAAATACATATATATAATAAAAGCATTTTCAAGATAGTCCGTCCCGCCCTAAAAATAGTTTTGCACCTAGAGTATGTGCTCAACTCGGCCCGGGAGTAAGTGCCAAGATTTGGCCAACAATGACAGGTTCTAGACCGGCCCGTTTGGCCTGGCCTAAAATTACTGTTATACGTGTAGAGTTTAAATCCCCACCCCCAACTTACCAAATAATAATAATAATAATAATAATAATAGCTAGAAGATAAGTTATTTACCTTCAATTAAATCAAACATTTCAGCACCATTTATGCAAATAACTCGAATAATAATTGCTTGCTTTTAGCTTATGGACAGAAGTTGGATGTGGGGCATGTGAGGAAGGCATTGAGAGTCATGATCAATTAAGGTCTTGTTCATTTTACCGATCAAGTTTAGAATTTGAGTTTTGTTACAGTAAAAAGCTCTCAGAAACAATCACATATAAGTTTTTTACTATAATAAAAAGTTCTCACATAAAGTCATATCTCAATTCGAATTAACAACTTAAATTAGCGAACTAAACGGGCCCTAAAGAAACAGCTAAGTTAGATATGGGACTGAAATATGCTAAGAGAGGGATATAGCAGTGACACAGATGAGGAGCTACAACCCAGTTTGGTTTCTGATCTTATTATTACGGTTCGAAAAGTTCAGGACAGTTAGTTGCAACCAAAAATTCTAATGTTTTAATTGTCCCATGTGAAATCCTCCAACTGAAATCTGCTACTGAAAAATGCATGACTCCCCACCCATTATCCCATTCCTTTGGGGGGTATTAAGTGTGTTTGTTCTTTGAATTTTTCACAATTCGCAAATTACACCTTAAAAATTTTAATTTTGATAAAGTTAACAAAGTGTTATAGAATACCCTCAAATCAATCACTCTTCACTACTGTTGAATTATCCTTGTATACGTTACTTGGTATCGATTTCAATAAAATATCAAAATTTTGGATGACAATCAAAGCAGGACATTTCCATTAAAATTTTATCATCATTCACCATTTAGGGGCATTATGCAATAGTTTATCAACTTAGAAATAATGTTCCACATTTCAAAGTTCAAAGAATAACTTATCATAATGCGAGTGAAATTCAAAAGTGAAACTACCAAAAAACCGAAGCCTTTTTGTCCCCAGTTTTGCAGGCAAAATCTGCTGGACCACCATTCCTTCTATATGTTGTTTGTACAGATTTGGTTAGACTTTTGGGAGGGATCCAAAAATCTGCAATAAAACTCGTTATTGAGAAAGAAAGGAATTGAACTAATGAATTCACCCATTTTTTATTTGCAATGCAAGTAGTAGTAGTAGTAATAATAATCACCGGCCAAAAAAAACATGCATACTTCGTTCTCCATTGACATTTGAGAGATTATGGAATTGTTCTTTTCACAACTCAAGTTATTAACTTAAATTGTGTATGTAAAAGAAAAACGCGTCTATAACAATAAAAGTTGAGAGATTATGGGATTGTTCTTTTCACAACTTAAGTTATTAACTTGAGTTGTGTATGTGAGAGAAAAACATACTGAATTGTGACTCGAACAACCTTTCTATTAAAAGGGGTGTGCTAGTTTATGGGTCACTATCAATTGTCCCAATCTGAGTCTATCTCCACTATCGAAGGGCAAACTCAAAAAAATGACTTCTTGTGCTGATTTGAATCATAATTCAAACTCTGGCATTTTATCTCACAAAACTAAAACTGTGTTCAAACATATATGAACAGCTTATGCCAAGCAACGTTAGTGGTTAATCCTAAATTCACTACTAGAGTGAAAGCACAAGAAAAATAGATTTAGATGGATTTGGAACTTGCTAAACCTCAATTCAATGTCTACAAGTGGCTGAAGAAAAAGAAGAAATAAATAAAAATAAACAAAACAAAAACACACCTCAAAACAAGTAAAACAAGCCCTCTTTCCCCTGATCAAATTTCCTATTTCTCAAAAAAGAACAATTTCCTCCCAACAATACAAGCATATAAAAGTAGTTCCTGAAGAAGATTCAGGTGCGGGTCGAAACTGAACCCTCTGAATCGTCAAGCATTTCCTTCTCATGTAGTTTTTGCTTTCGGAGCTTTTTTCCTCAGCTGTCGCCTTGGGATGGAGTTCTTCATGCCAATGTAAAAGAGCAAAGCCCCAAACAATGCCAAGTTCTGCGAAAGTGTAGAGAAAAAGTAAGATCATTTTTAGAAAGATTCTGCCATTTTCAGCTGAGACAAGCAACTACTAATCAAAAGGTACAAATCTCAGCATATTTATTCAATTTGCTTTCATTATATTCAGCAAAATGAACAACCAAAGTTAAATCACCGCACCAAGAAGATACAATGGAACGAAGGTTTTCTTGATTGCTCACCTGCGTAAACTTGGAGAAAAGTTGAGCGAATTCTTTCTTTTCAACGTCGTAGTTGTAGAAGTCATACAATATGGGCGAAACAATCGCCTGATGCAGAAGCTGCAAACAAGATAATGAAACATAATTCAGTATATGTTGATCAACAAGTAAAATACACACACACACACACACATATATATAAAGGAAAACAGCGGGTAAACTGGCTAAGTTAAGCTTACTAACCAGAAGATAGGCTCCAAATGAGCTTCCAAAGATGAAAAGAAGGCTCCCGAGGCCCTTCAATGCTATGGCGGGCGCCCCTAAATTCTTTATCGGCCGCCACTAAATTCTTAATCTGCAAATAACAACCTTAACATCATTTCCATATACAAGCTTCCCACTGCAAATTAAATGTCTACTATAGAAAAAGTAAGGTAACATGAATCAAATGCACTTCTTACTTCAACTTCTGGCACTTTGAACCCAGTTTGAGTCGAAATATGATGTGAGAAAACTTTGAATTTTGGTTCCAGAAACTTTGCTGCTGGTCCACCATCAGTACCAAATTCATTGAACCTGCACCAAAATAATCAATAAATTAATTAAAGATCAAGCATCTAAACATTTTGCTGAATTATAATTTATATCAATTCCACATTGTAACATGTTTGAAAAATGAGCTACATGTACAAGCACCAAATTAACCATATAACTCTAAATACCGCAGTCAGTTAATCAATGAAAAAACCTAAGAAATAAACGTCATTAAAGCGCTATGCAAAGCTAATTTCGATACTAAAAAGAACCCCTTTTTTCTAGTTATTACTTTTTTTACTAATACGGAACTAAATTTCACTAAATCCAACTACGAAACATTGCTTATAGCAAAAGGCAAAGTCGTAATATTTAACAACGCTATTAATTAGCTGTTAAAATAAGTATCCTACCAATATACGGATTTTTGGTTTACACTTAAGACTTCTAACTGGCTATTTCAAGCTTTAATCTTAAAGTTTCATTCTTTGCCTAAACAAATTTAATCACGCTCAACCAACATAGGGTATAAAATGTCAAGAATTTTAAATATTTAAAGCATTAAATTAGGATCACATAATTTCCCAAAAAATAGTAAAGTTATTTGACTCCACTTAGGTTAAAAAACATTATTCTTAACACTTTGCATGAAAAATCAAAACTTTTCTTTTACGTCATTTAGAATCAGCAAAATTTTTGGAGGGACAATTTCCACACCAAAAAAAAAAAAAATGCAACAATACTAAATTTTTTTTAAATAAAACAAAAACCTATGAATTAGGAGCAGCGCTAGCGAACACTTTCTAGATCTACTTTACTTAAATACGAAAATTAAGCACTGACAAATGCTCAACACGCAAAAAAATAAATAAAATAGATAAACTAAAAAATAAGTCAAAAAATCCAAAATTGATAGATCTTGAACAAAATTACTAATATGCTTGATTGTAACACTTACCGAAAACCAAAAATTCTCCCAAAAAAATTTAAAAAGAAATGAAGAGCACAAAAAAGAATGAGAGTTACTGACTTGAAAAGGAAACAAAGAAATGACAACAAATCTTTCAAGACTATCAGATCCGAATCTTCAAACCAGCACAAGAAAGTTAGAAAACTCCATTTGACCACTTTTTTAAAATTTTCTCGCGAACCAAACACCACGAGAGTGACTAAGCAGAGTATGAAGAGAGCAGATCTGGTCTTACTCTTGCCAGGCGGAGAGAACGAAGACGGAGACGAAGAGAACCCTTCCAACGAAGGAAACGAACGCCATGGCTGTCCCGTGAAGTTGAAACGATGACGAATTTGTAGAGAGAGAAAGAGAAAGAGGAGAGAGAAATAGAGAGTCTGGTCTCTTTTGGGGCCGACTGAATCTATTTACGGTATTGCCAAAGGCAGGACGACAGTGGAGCAGACAACGGAACGACGTCGTAATTTGAAAGTCATTAAAGTCAAAGCGGCGATAGGTGGTCTCTCACGCGCGAACCCAAGGCGGTGTGGTCCAATCGCTCTTTATGGCACATAACACGTACTACAAGCCAATCATATTGTCGGAATCCGAAGAATTACAGTAATCTATTGTTGTCGTGGCGTTACTACATAGCGAGTGTTCATGCGTAACGTCGAAGAGCTTTGTACAAAGTGTTTTATTTTTTTATTTTTTTTTCGGTTTCGTACAAAGTTATGGGCTAGGGACGTTTTATGCGTTATTTGCGTTGGTGCCCCTGTGTTTGTCTTCTCTTATTGTTTTTTCCCATTTTGTCTGTTACTAAGTTCAAAGTAATTACCGGATTGACTCAGTTAATAGAAAAAATCAAATATGATTAAAAATAATTTAGATGAACACTGTGTTTAAACTAAATTCAAAATTTTTTAAGTTAATTGTCACCAAAGAAAAGAAAAGAGAAAATCCTTAATTGCAATAAGAGCCAAAATGAGTTTTAAGGTCATGTGGAGTTGATTTTTTAGTATGTATGATCTAAGGCCTCGTTCACTTTGTGGATTCGAGTTTTCAATTCGAATTGAGATGTGACATTTTTTTAGAGCTTTTTACTGTAGCAAAAAAAGTTGAATGTGACATTTTCTGAGAGTTTTTTACTGTATAAACTTAAAACTGAAAATTCAAATCGGTGAAATGAACGAGACTTAAGTAGTATTTTTGTTTTTGAGAGTATCTAAGCAATAAATTAGGGTCACTCAACCAAAAATATGAATATATACTAAGGCCACGAATAAGTCATAGTCATTACCAAAACCCCAAAAAATAAAAAAATAAACTACGAATAGAGTAGATTGCGATTAAATATATTACACATTTCGATGGATTGAGCTTTATAAGAAATGAATTTTTATCTCTTATAAAATGCGTTTTGCTTTCAGTGTACATTTTTTTTGATTGATACGATAATGAACATGTCAATCGCCTAACCAATTTTACCACTCAAAAGCTATATATATATGATAAGAAATCGTGCAAAATGGTAAATTCCAATAGTTATCCATGACTATATTAATACATTAGTAGATAAACCTTACGATCAATAAAAATTGAGATTTAATTGGTCATATATTTAATTCAGAACGAGAGAAATGCGAAGATTTATAATAGTTCGTTACTATGAAAGCTACGTCGGGTTTCACTATAATTTAGTACTATGAAAGCTGCGTCGGGTTTCACTATAATTTAGTAAAAATACAATTACAGTTAAAAATAAGAATGAGAGAAAGATGAGTAATTGTGCAAAAAATCTGAGAAATGAGACAATATATGGACTCTGTCTGGATATCCTAATAAGAGATGATATAAAGCTTCATTGTTTTCAAATTCTAACCGGATTCGACTCAGGATTGAAGTAAGTGGTTTCCCATTTGAGCTTCAGTTTATTTTCCTATGTTTCCTTAGTTGCTATAGGTAGCTTCTCCTTTCAAATTAATGTCCCGTTTATTTTACCGATTCGAATTTTATTATAGTAAAAAGTTTTTAGAAACAGTCACATTTAATTTTTTTATTACAATAAAAAATATTCTTATAAAGTCACATCACAACTCGAATTAAAAACTCAAATCATCGAACTAAACAGACCCTAAATATATTTTGATACTTATTCCTGAATTTTGAGGATTTGGCCTTCATCCTTTTAGAAGCTTAAATCTCCTTTGATCGTCAATGGTGTGCCGCACAATGCTCCAATTGATCTGAGCTGTCTGGATGATTTTAGCAGGGCAATCATTTTGGGCCCGTTTAAATTGTATAGTCAAATTATAATTTTTGATATTTTGATAGCTGTAGTACAAAATATGATCTCAACAACCAACAATAAATAATAATTGATCAAGTAGTTTTGAGTTAAGACACGTACAGCAAGAGCTGTAATACAAAATATAATCTCAGCAATCAACAATAAATGATAACTGATGAGTGATGCGAATTCCAAATTCCTTTATTTAAAAAAAAAAAAATGAAATATGAAATATGCAAATGTCAAGAAGTTGGTGGGTAACTAGCTTGTAAGATCTGAAATTTTTATTTATTTTCTAAAAAAAGAATGGGATGGAAAAAAATATGGCGAGGTCGTGAGCAATTGAGCACCTACAATGAATTTGCCAACTTAGAATTCATAAATTAAAGTCAATTTTCTTGCAAAAGCAGTATAAACAAGCACCCAATTGCATGTTCCAACTAGATCCCACGTTCAATATAATAGGATATCTCCCGATTTAGTGTGATTTGATTTTATTACACTTATTGTTGTAATCTTCTAAATTAGGATAGCTACTTATTTTTGAATATTTGTTTCCTTAAGTTTAGGATACTCTATTAATATTACAGCTTGTATAAATCCTCTTGTTTGTGAATAATACGTTAACAACCATTTTATACAAACTCTCTTATGGTATCAGAGCAAGCAAGGCTCATGCCCATAACCTCTCATCACAGCAGCTGCAACACTAGCTGTTCTTCTCCTTAGCTGTAGCCATGGCCACTGCACCTACAGAAAACACATCACAATCCACCACGCCAGCCCCTTCCTATGCCATATATCGAGCCGCAATTGTTAATCCGCTCGACAACACCACCACTCTCATCTCCATCAACGTTTCCGCTCAAGCTCCACTTAAACTCACGTCCACAAATTACACTGCATGGCGTCTTCAATTTTAGACACTCTTCATCGGCTATGATCTTCTCGGATTTGTTGATGGCAACAAACCTTGTCCGCCATCTTCTATTCAACAACGTGACGTCACGGTGCCTTACCCGGAATATATCCACTGGGTTCGTCAAGATCAATTAATCCTCCATGCCATCATCGGCTCGCTTACTCCGACACTCATCTCGTTTATTGCTAGGTCCAAAACATCTTATGATGCTTGGACAACACTTGAGAACACATATGCTAAACCCACTCGCGGTCGTATCCTTAATATCAAAGGTCGGCACACTAATCCCATCAAAGGAACTCAGTCTATCACTGAGTATATACAAGGCATCAAAACTAATGTAGATGCACTTGCCCTTATGAACGTCTCTGTTGACTCTGAGGATCTCGTCATGAAGATTCTCAATGGTCTTGATGAGAATTACAAGCAACTCTCAGACGCCATTCAAGCGCGAGAAACCCCAATCTCTTTTGAAGAACTTCATGAGAAACTTCTCAATTACGAGGCACAGCTTACGGCAAAACAAAACTACCATCCTACCACTCCTACAACTGCCTTTGCTGCTACACGACCTCCATCACAGTCTCGACCCTCATTTCAGCCATCGCATGGTCAGCCGCAGCAGCGATCTTCGAGCCCATTCCGCGACAATCATCCTCGTCCACCACCAACCACGTGGTCTCCTCGACCACCACCCAACACTAACAATCAGGGTCCCAGGCCTTATCTTGGTCGCTGCCAACTCTGTGAACAACAAGGGCACTCCGCCAAAAGGTGCCCGTCTTTCAAATATTCGCCGTGGACTTCTAATCCACAACAACCACGTCACTCTTCGCGCCCCGCTTACACTCCTCCAATTGCTCACACTGCTACTCATCCTATAGCGTCCCCTTCAACCTCCGAATGGATTTTGGACTCCAGTGCTTCTCATCATGTTACTACAGATTTGGCAAATTTGGCACTTCATTCACCATATGACGGGTTTGATGATATAGTCATTGGTAATGGTAACTGCTTGCCTATCACTCATATTGGCTCTCTTAAATTACCATCTTCACCCACCTCTCTTTCCCGAACCTTCTCTCTATTTCTCAACTTTGTCAAAATAATGATGTTTATGTTGTTTTTAATTCATCCTGTTTTCAGGTGAAGGATCGTCACACGGGGGCCATAATCTTCCAAGGACCACATAAGGATGGTGTTTACATTTGGCCGGTCATGGTAGGTTCATCTGTTTCACCATATGCTTTTTCCTCTCTTGTTGTTCCCATGTCCCTGTGGCACTCTCGTCTTGGTCATCCGTCAAATAAAATAGTTCATCATTTAGTGTCTTTTAATGCTTTTCCTTTGTCTTCTACTGGTCTATCAAATTTTTCTTGTAATTCTTACGAAATTAATAAAAGTCATAAGCTCCCATTTTCTGAATCTACACTTTCGTCTTCTTCACCCCCTGAAATAATTTACTCTGATGTTTGGACTTCTCCCGTACTTTCTCTTGATGGTTTCAAGTATTATGTTGTTTTTGTCGACCACTTCACAAAATACATTTGGTTGTATCCTCTTAGGCGAAAGTCTGATGTTTTTGATATTTTCACGAAGTTTAAATCTCTTGTGGAGAATTATTTTCACACAAAAATTATCACTCTTTATACAGACAATGGCGGAGAATTTATTGCACTTAAATCTTTTCTTGGTACTCATGGATAACCCATTTAACCACACCACCACATACTCCTGAACACAATGGTTTCTCCGAACGTCGTCACCGCCACATTGTTGAAACTCATCTGACATTACTTCATCATGCATCTGTACCTCTCACATTTTGGCCCTTTGCTTTTGCAACTGCCATATATCTCATTAATGGCATGCCTAAATTTAATCTCTCTATGTTGTCTTCCTTCGAAAAATTGTTCGGTCGTCCTCCTAACCTTCAAAAGCTTCGTGTCTTTGGTTGCTTATGTTATCCTTGGCTTCGTCCATACATTTCCCACAAACTTGAACCTAAGTCTCGTCCTTGTGTCTTCCTCGGCTATTCTCTAACTCAGAGTGCTTATTTTTGTTATGACTCCTCCTCTACAAAACTCTTTGTCTCGCGTCATGTTGAGTTTGTTGAGGATGTCTTTCCCTTTTCTACTCATGTGTCATCTGATTCTATAGCAAGCTCCTCCCAGCCACTTCCTACTTCTCCTTCGGTTTTTCATGTACCCTCTGTTATGTGTGGTGATGCTGTGACTTCGTCTTTCTTGCCAAATGATGTGCACGTGTCCTCAGGTCCACTTGCTGCCCCTAGTGATGATCCTTCACCGCCACCCACTGTCCCTGCTACCTCTTTTGCCAAGCAAGTCACCAACCCGAGTCCTACACTTCTGCTTCATACCCCATCCAACTCTGCACCAAATAATCACCCTATGGTTACCCACTCTAAAAACAACATACATAAACCAAACCCCAAATATTGTCTTCTCTCCACCCCATCACCAATTGAGATTGAGCCGACTAGTGTTACCCAAGCTTTCAAGGATTCTCATTGGCGCACTGCAATGTCTGATGAGTTTGATGCTCTACTTCATAATTGTACATGGGATCTTGTCCCTTCTAGTAATTCTGAAAATCTTGTGGGTTATAAATGGGTGTTTCATATCAAGCGCAAGTCCGATGGTTCGGTGGATAAATTCAAAGCTCGTCTTGTTGCCAAGGGTTTCCATCAACGTCCTCGTATTGATTATTATGACACGTTCAGTCCAGTCGTTAAACCTACCAATGTTCGTCTTGTTCTGAGTTTGGCACTGTCTCGAGGTTGGTCTCTTCGTCAACTTGATGTGAACAATGCCTTTCTCCATGGCCATCTTAATGAGGAAGTCTATATGGCCCAACCGCCCGGCTTCATTGACAGCAATTTTCCCTTCTATGTTTGCAAACTCCAGAAAGCTATTTATGGTCTTAAACAAGCTCCGCGGGCATGGTGTCAAGAACTTAGACATTTTCTGCTTGACATTGGTTTTGTCAATGCTCAGTCTGATACATCGCTCTTTGTTTATCACCGAGATGGGTTCACTGCTTACTTTCTGGTATATGTGGATGATTTGATTTTGACTGGCAGTGATAATACTTTTGTTGCTCGTCTTATTGATCAACTCGCCAAGCGATTTTCTATTAAGGATTTGGGAACCTTATCTTATTTTCTTGGCATAGAAGTGCTTCCTCGGCAAGATTCTCTTTTTCTCTCCCAACGGAAGTACATTGTTGATCTTCTTGCTCGTCATAACATGCTTACTTCCAAACCTACCACAACTCTTCTTGCTGTCGGTACTTCTCTCTCTTTACATGATGGTTCATCCCCAGCTGACTTGACCATGTATCGTCAAGTTGTTGGCAATCTACAGTATCTTCTCATGACCCGGCCAGATATTGCTTTCGCTGTCAACAAATTATCTCAGTTCATGCATGTCCCGTCTGAGCAACATTAGGGCGCCGTTAAGCGTTTATTATGCTATCTCAATGGTACTCGTGATTATTGTATTCGTCTTCAGTCTAGTTCTTCATTATCTCTGCATAGCTTCTCGGATGCTGACTGGGCTGGGGAGTCTACTGATCGTACATCCACGGGGGCCTATGTTTTGTTCCTTGGACCTAATCCCATCTCATGGAGCTCAAAAAAGCAAAGGTCTGTGGCTCGCTCCTCAACAGAAGCTGAATATCGTGCTATTGCTTCTGTTGCAGCTGAAGTTCAATGGGTTAAGTCTCTTCTGGATGAGCTTCATGTTTCTATGCCACTGCCTCCAGTCATTTATAGTGATAACATTGGTGCTACGTATTTGTGTGTCAATCCAGTTTTTCACTCACGGATGAAACACATCTCCATTGACTATCATTGTGTTCGTGATCTTGTTCAACACTCTCAACTTCGAGTCTCTCACGTTTCCTCTGCTGATCAACTTGCAAATGCTCTTACGAAGTCATTGTCCTCTCCAAGCTTGCATGCTTTACTTATCAAGATTGGTGTCACTGTTGGATCACCATCTTGAGGGGGCCTAATAGGATATCTCCCGATTTAGTGTGATTTGATTTTATTACACATATTGTTGTAATCTTTTAAATTAGGATAGCTACTTATTTTTCAATATTTGTTTCCTTAAATTTAGGATACTCTGTTAATATTACAGCTTGTATAAATCCTCTTGTTTGTGAATAATACGTTAACAACCATTTTATACAAACTCTCTTACAATAGAGGTTGGCCCTCAATGTCACAAAGACAAATATTGTTCTCTCTTTTTTGATATCTCTTTTTTTATATTTTTTATTGCCATATATATATATATATATACACTGCACATATATAATGCAGATCAATTGCTTTGCATCTTACAAAGCAAATTCCTGTCATTTTTTCTTCCTTCCACTAAGGTCAGTCTTTGCAGAGTACACCGAGCCCATGAGATTATACTTTTCATTAAAAATCAGAAGCATAAGTGTGACTTTTTCAATGCTATATTGTTTAGCGACTTTATTTAGGTTGGTAATTGCCCATGACATGATATTATAATCTTGTCAATTAAGGTTTGTTTCTGGGTTGTTGCAAATAAGAAAAAGTAAATGCATGTCCACTATCTTTTATTGCCAATTATTCCAATTGACACCAATAAAAGATAGGGAGGAATAGGGAAATAAACCAAGTTAAGATAGTAATAAAAATTAGAGAATTTTTTTATGTTCTCTCTTTTCTGGAAATACCGGTATTTCTTACTTATCAGTCATCGGATTTATATTACTTTTTTAATCTAATTTGACTTTTAATCAGATTTAATATAAATCTGAAGGCTGATAAGCTGAGAATATCGGTGTTCTCAAAAAGAGAAAACACCAAAGAAAGTCTCTAAAAATTAATAAGTTAAGTTTAGAGATCGTTAGTAAATAGACTATTTAAGTGTAAATATGGATTTACCACTTAGTTGAATTACAAAAATACTCCCAACAAATTATCAGCAATTGCGATTGATTAACTATTCATACAATCTCTCCTACTCAAAAAAAAAATTCATACAATCTCTCTCCTCCATTCCTCTTTCTTTCTCTCTCTACAATGAGAATACCGGCCACTGTCATCTTCTTTCGTAGCTCTAACAACAGCCTCTAAAAGCAACATCGCACAGTTCTGACGATGATCGTTCAACATGAAGCCCAACCTCGTCGTGTGGCAAATGACCATGGCGAAGATCGTGCCTTGTATAGCGAGGGTCAAGCTCATTTGCCGATATGTCGCCTTCATGATGCCTTCACCTTCTCATCAGTGCGAAATTACGAGCAACAAAGCTCATCTTCTCATATGAGAGATTTGGCGGATGATGGAACTCATCATCAACTTTGTAGCAGACAAAACAGAACCTCATGATGCTAAGCCGATCCAAACCAAATCCTCACGACGTTGCGTCGCCGTCGATCGGCGATCCTTGCAGCGCCAACACTCAATGAGGAGAACCTCACAATTAGAAGAGCCATTGTCTTGAATAGTTAACGGAGAGGGAGAGTAGAGAGAGAAAGAAAGCAATTGAGACAGAGATGGATTTGGAAAAATAAAATAAAAAATGAATAATATAAACCCTATAAGAAGGGTAAAACTTAAAAAAAAATACGTAAAATAGAAAATGACCTAGAGCATCTCCATGCAACGCTATAATTGATATGTGTTAGGATCCAGTAGATTCGGAGGGTTGACACTCGTAAGCATACAGTTTGTCGGAAGTGGATCTGACGTGACCAAGCTTTAATGAGGATGGCGGGACCTCTGACAAAGAAATGGGGTCGGTTAGGCCCAATTTAGGCCGAATAACGTGTGTCTTAGGACCCTCTTTGTTGCTAAAATGACGAAAATGCCATGCATAATACGTTAGAGAATCCGCAAAAATAATGTCCTAGAAGGTGCAACCGAGTAGTTGATGGAGATAGAGAAAAAAAGGTCGAAGTGTTGGGAATGATGTCCTAGAAGCATGAGATGTAATAGGATATTTATTATTTATTTAATAAAAGAGTTTATTGATTATTTTATGTGGATATATTTATGAATATTTTATCAATATCAATAAAAATTTCATGATTATTTATGTGACCTCAAACATAGTATATAAGTATCATATACGAGACGATAATGTTTAAGGATAATAATCAAAACAATGTTCGTAATGAATTTAATTAAAGTTCAGAATCTTTAATTAAAACATTATTAATGCATGCCATTCCCAATTATAATGGAAAAGTGTTATCCGCATTATTAATATGGCGAGATATTGAATGAGTGTATTTCGCATAATGAATATATGTGAAACAGGGACACATACACAATATGAATTTCTATAATTTTAAGTATAGAAATTCTAATTGAGTCTATCGCTAGTCATATATAGAACGATCTTAATCATGAGTTCTTAACAGACTCCTATTTATGGATTTGTGTCTTTTAATTTACTCGATACGGATTTTGAGATCTTAAATCATATTCAATATATTTTGGAGACATAATGAAGTGGGTAGCCAGAAATGTTGTTATACGAGATGGAATCCATTCCTTCTTGAGAAAGAAGTAGATAAATAATTCTCTTTAGCGTTGATTCGGTACTTGGACCAGTAGGAGCTCCGATTCATGAATTTATTTTATGAATCACTATTTATTAGAGAATCAATGGTACTCAAGGATAAAGACGTAATTAGAGAGGTTAACGGATTTCACCTAACTATATTTATGAATTATTTATAGATGATTGATCTATATGTAATGACCATATCAAATGGACATTTCACAGTTTAGAAGTAATTTATGTCTATAATTATGAGAGTGCAATTTCAAGTTTATAGTGGAGTATCTATTGAAATTAATAGAATTAATTAATTAATTAAAGTATTTAATTAATTATTAATTTTATTGGAGCTCGAAATTATAGGTCCATGAGTTTCTGGGTCGTCCTTGTAATTCTACAAGACACTAAAGGGCAAAATGGGAATTATGAAATTATGGAATTCTAAAATAAAACACTCAAGGATAATTAATTGAGAATTAATTATAAATTAAATAATGTGATTATTTAAGTTTAAGTTTGAATTTTAAAACACACATGTGAAGGTGTTCACATAGTGTGAACGCACAGCACGGTGTGAATCCCTTTAGAATTCAAATTGCTTGCTCCTCATAGTTATCCAATTAACTTATTTGATAAGTTCTTTAATTTGAAATTCAAATTGATTTAAGTTTGACTTAAATTGGAATTTGAATTTAAGTTAAAAATTAGACTGCAGGATAAAACCTTTATCTAGTCTTTATCTGCAAAATTGTGCCTACCACAAGGAGGATATTCCTTAGTGGTGGCCGGTCCTATTGGATAAGAGAGAGGATTTTGTTTCAAAATTAAATTTGTAGTGGGAGGTAATTAACAAGTTTTCTCTTGGAGATAAAGATAAAACTCTTTCTAGGAGTTTGATTGTTACTCTATAAAGTAAGAGATTGTAGAAAATTGTGAGATACAATTTTTGCTCAACTAAGTGTTAGTGGCCAAATTTATTATAAAGTAGGAAGGAAAAATTTTCTCCAAAAATTTCATGGCGTGCATGTGTTGGTGTTCGTGAAAATCTTAAGTGTTCTTGCTAATCTCGTTTTGTTTTATGTGTGCTCACAGACACGTCTTCGTAGATTCAAGAAATAGACGAGGTAGATTGGGGTTTTCTAAACTAGCATTGGAGCGAGGAACGTTCAAGGTTAAAGAACACAAGTTATCATCCTGATCGGTTGCTAGGTATAATTCCTAATCTGGTTCTTGGTAAATAAAGTAATGTGATTAATTTATTTGTCCATAAATTAATATAATCTATAGAGTATCTCAAAAGTTTTATGAAAATTTTATAATACACGATCCGTTACTCTTACGCTCCCACATCTGAAATCATTTCAGAAACCAACACGAAGTTGTCTTGATAGAATAGTGCTCTGCAGACAAGCGCGGGCTACTCCAGGAGCGAAGATGGTAACTTGAGTGGTGGATAAGGCTTGGAGGAGAGTAAGAGTGAAGTTGGTAAGGTGCATAAGGCTCTGGTGAGAAGAACTTCAAGAGCAGCGCATGTTGCTCTAGAAGTGAGAACGGTGCTCAGAGCACGTGCTCCGACGGTGAACGTGTCACGACCCCAAATATGGGACCGTGATTATTGAAATTTAATTAAAGAAAATTAACTTAATTAAACTGGACTGTTTAACGAATATCACAAAAATAATTACATAAATATCAATATATTTTACTCCGGAGACTTTCTTTTACAAATAATATCAAAACAATCCACAAATTTAAACTTTACACATCTCAGGGACAATGTCGACCCATACAGATCATATACAAATATATAGTACAACTTTAGAATTTAAAAACTGTAAATTTCTAATTAAAATTAGCTACCTCGTATCTCGAGCCTTTATTCCGTTGGCGTCAGCTTGCCACGTTGCTAGTCAAGTTACTAACTTTGGAGGGAGAAAAATTTAAAACAAGGGTGAGCCGAATGCCCAGTAGGAGAGTAAGAGTGGTTTACAATTAAAACAAATTTAGAAACAATAGTTTAAGTATTTGAAATCCTCAATTCCAAACCTTGAAACCTGCTAAGAGTAAACTCAAAACTGAAAATCTCAGCAGGTGTAGACATTTTTTGAATAAAACAGATAACCACATATTTTAAAACCATTTTTTTTAAATACTAAAACTTTCTCCAATTTATTTCCAACATTACAAGGAATCGAATCCTTCAAGTAATCAACAAGTACCAACTACTTGTAATTCCATTTAAATTCTAAAGCATCCTAGAACTTGAAGTTCATAGGAGAAGACTAGAAGTCAAACACCAGTAACTGAAATGCTCTCTAATAGTACCGGACATAAAGTCTAACATCCGTGCTAAGCCAATATACACCCGGGTTCCGGGTCCTGCCCCAAGGATACAATCTCCATATCCTACTCTTCAGGTAATCAAGCACACTAAGTATCTAATTGCTCATCGAGTCCGTGTTCAAGAGCGAATTACTTATCAGAACAGTGTCACGAGCTCTACATGTTTATACACCATGCTTGAATTTATTTCTAATTCGAGACATATTTTCTTTTATGAAATTTCACTTCTGTAAACTATGATTCGCGAATATCAAGTTTTTCAGAAGGTTTTTCATATATGTATGATTACTCCACATATATTTATTCATAGACTTTTCAAAAATCTTTTTAAAATCACTTATCAAGAAAAATTGAATTCTTCACCAAAAGAAAGAATTCCTTGAAACACTTTTAAAAAGGATGAGAAATACATTCTCATTCTTAAACATGGTTATAATTGGAGAAGTATGGAAAATTCTGGCTTAAAACTGATTTTCAAACATTTTTAGGCAGTTTTAGTTGCCACCGGTTGGCCGGTGGAGTGCATACCGATCGCCCGGTGCGGGCAACCGAGCTGTTCCGCAAACTGGAACAACTTGCTGCTCCAGCAAGAAACGTTGCCCAAAACTTGCATTTTTGAATCACCTTCACCAATAACTCATGGAAAGTAATTTTTTACATATCCAGTATACCAAATCAAGGGTTGTAAACTAAAATCCATAAGTAATTCAATTACTTCTCCATAAACCAAGTTCAAAGCCTTTTATCATCAATGAAACTCAATTCTTGAAACTCAATCCTCAAAATTTAGGAATTTTGCCAAATCAAAGAGAATTCATAACTTCAAGAGGTGCTCAACAGTTTCCTTTGATCAATCACCAGCTAAACAAAGCTAGACAATAAATCACCAAATTTAAATCCAAAATTTGAAGGAGAAGAAGAAAACCCCTACCTCAAACATAGAAGCTCCTTCCTCAAAATTTCTTGAGGGCTTAGCATCCCGATGTCGTCCTCAACATTTTGAATCATGTAGTGTCGACTTCCACCGCCAAAAATGGCAGCTCACAGCGTGGGCGGCGGCGGAGCTCTGGTGAGCTATCGGGCATGATGGATTTTTTACATGCAATTTGGATGTCATCTCGTTCTCCTCTCCATTGTGAATTCATAAAAATGAAAATCACTCAAGAATGAGTGAGATATGGAATTTTGAAATTGAAGAAAAAATTTGGAAAAGAAGAGAGAGAGTTCAAGTAGAAGAGAGAGCTCCATGAGAGTGAGAAAGAAAATGTCTCCGTGAAGGAAAGAAAAAGGAAAGAAAAAGGAAGAAAAAGAAAAAGAAAAAGAAAAAAAAAAAGGAAAAAGCAAGAATGGAAAAATGGGCTTGGACTCTCTGTACAAGTTTACTATCTAGAATTCAAAGTCCAATCTAACTAAAATATGAAATGGCCCATCATTTCTGTTCTGAAAAATTAGCTGCTTACACTTTAAATATGTTCAGGGGACAACAACGTCAATTCCAAAGCAATCTTTTTTAAAGGAAGAAAATCATTTATGTGATCATTTTAACTGAAAATCTTTTACTAATATCAGATTAATTAACCTTAACAACCGGATTACACTAATTAATCTTAATTAATTTGATCGGATGTTACAAATGAAAGTGACCCTGAAGATGAAGACTTAAACGTTGCTGGAAAATGTATGAAGAAACTTCAAAAAGTTTTAAGATGGTGGTGAAAATGGATCAAAAAAGTGTTTTGAAAGGTTTTCAAGGTTGTCAACACTTGGAGGCTTTGAAGGACTTTGAAGAGCTTGAAGAACCTCAAGTCTCTATAGCAAGAGATTATAGAAGTCTGAAGGAAGGGAGAGAGAGAGATCTAAAGAGGATGAAGATAATGGCTAATGATGATGATGGATTCACCCCCGAAATGAAGGAGATGAGGGGCATTTATAAGTGAAATTGGTAGGATTTTGGCGGCAATTCTGGAGGTTCGTAAGGCATGCTCTAACGGATGCATGCACAAGCAATCCTAATGGAGAAAAGCCCTCTGATACCTTTCCAAAGTTGAAGAGGAGATTAACCAAAAATGGAATGAAGACTTCTGGGAACTTGCTCTAGGGGTGAATTGGCGGCGCTTTGAAGGAAGCATGCATATGCGATCCAAATGAAGCAAAGTCATCGGAAGTCTTTCCGGGGTTGAAAAAGAGTTGGCATGGAAATGAAAATAGAGGTTCATGGTGGCTGCTCTGAAGTCTAATCGGTGGTGCTCTAACGGAGACTTGCACTCGCAATTCCCTTTGGAGCAAGGTGATCATGTGACTTTCTGGATTGACAAAGAAAATATCCAAAAATGGAAAGACTTGGAGGTAAAGCTCCTGATTTGAAGCTGACGTGAAGAGTTCCAAGGTCTGAGATTCTCAAGAGTATTTGACTCAACTTCATGCTCCATTGACTTCCTCTTTCGGAGGTCTGATCGCATGTCAGACCTTGTCAGAGATGGTTTATACGATATTGGCTAAGCAGCCGTCAAGTTGGCTATGACATAAAAGTAGCTCCGAATGAAGTTGTTCTGACGGTGAGCATGCTCCAGACAAAGGCTGCTCCAGGTGAAGCTACTCTGAAGGATGAGCGTGCTCCAAGCGAAGGTTGCACTGATGGTGAATTGGGTAAGAAAAAAATCCAAAGGAAGGATGACTAACAAGGAAAAGGCTCCGTTAGGCACACTTGGACATGAAGAGGATCCTCCGAGAAATATGCCTACCATGGATAGTGAGGAATTTTAGGTTTCCAAAAGAACAGGAGGAATGCTTTTTGAGAATTCTCCATCACCTATTTGTATTTAATTCGATTAATTCTGAAAACCTCCTAGCGGGATTCAAATTGGATCGAATTAAACGACAAACATGCCTACTTGATCACACATGGCCCACCAAACCACAACACACGGGAGTTCCCCGAGCGTGGCTTGGGTCCATGAAGCGAGCCCAATAATGTCGCGTGACGTCATAGTTAGGCCTGCCCTTGAATGGGCCTGATAAAAAATCGGGTATCAACAATATGCTAATTGTAATATTTTTTTAATAAGTAATTACAAATTTAGCATTTGAGTGCAAAAAAATATTCTTCAATGCAATGATAATTGTTGTGCTAAATTTACCATATGTCATGCTTTGTGGTAAATTTCTCATCAAACATAGCACACGTCAAATTTAGCATTTGATTATTGTTGGTTGAGATGTTTACTTTTACAAGTGTAATCATTGTAACTTTTGTATTTTATAATTATTCAAAGAAAATAAAAGTCTACTTTTATGGTTTTTAAGCTTAATAATTATAAAAAAAAAATTAGCATTTTAAATAGTATTACGCATTGGAATACAAATGAAATAACATGTCATATCATATTTTTTTATCTCAAATAGACAATTGGTATTAGTATTTACATGGTAATTTTTAATGAAATCTAAATTTACTATTTACTGTCAAACCTTTTTAAAGGTTGACCTACTACAATTTTCTAAAAGAGATATTTGATCTTGAGAGCCCATTAGATTTTGGGTTCAGAAGTTTAAATCGTATGTTTAGAGAATCAGTAAGTATGGTTAATCTCAAACCTCAAATGCAAGTCGGAGAATGGAGATTGTGGTGAAATTTAGTTTGATAGAATGACATTAAAGTTAGAATCTAATAAAATTCAGAAGTAGAATAAGTGATTTCTTTTCCAATTTTAATATTTGTTTGAAAAATGAAATTAACGTTAATTATCAGTCATTGGAATGGAATTAAATTTTGATAAAAGTTAATTTGGACTCATAGTATCAATATATAATACCTGTGAAAATAAACCAAAACAAAATATATATTTAATATTTGATAAGAACAAAGTTGTCAGCCATGCACTCTAACTGACCACGCTTCTAGTTCAGTGGAGTATATATATATATATATATATGACTCGTTTGAGTTATATATTTAAATAAAAATTTATATTTTTATACAAAAAAAAAAACACTATAATTAAAAGGTTTAAACTATCGTTTAAATCTACCCAACAAGTTGAATGCAGTTTTTTTCCTTGAAGCATACAAATACAAAAAAACAAGTGAAGTTTAATGTAGCATACATGTAAAAAATTGCATACCAGTGGATCAAAACTTGAACAATCATAAATTTTATCATTAAAGGGGAAAAAAAACTCAATGGGGACGGCTGTCCCTATTCGACCTCAAATGGCTCTAATATCAACTTTTAAATAATAATTTTAGAGTTTCACTAGTCGACAATTGCGAAACTGTTAAAGGACTGCCCCCATTGATCTTTTAAAAAATAAAATATGACTCTTTTAAAAACTTAAACTTTTTAATTTCCCCCCTTTAAAATTTTATTTTTTCATTCAGCCCCCACAATTTTTTTTTAATTTCATTTCTACATTTTTTTATACAACTTTACTCCTTTTACTCATGACAATATTTATTATGATATACATGACAATATTTATTATAATATAATATATATATAGGAGCTTTTTATACATATGATTTTTTTTCCTTTTTACCTTACATTTTAAATTTAAAAATATACACTTTAAGAAAGTTTCACTCGTAGTCCTTGAAAAATAGACTACTAGTAATTTCTTACATTTCAACCGTTAAATCAGTATAAGAATATATCTGTTATGAATACTTTTTCAATCTGATGTGATTTTGACAAGATGTAACAGTCAAAACGGAGACTACTGGTAAGACAGACTACTGAAAAAATTATGTATTAACTGTATAATTTATACATTTCAAATTCATATAAATTACTTACCTTTTTCGGTCAAAAGTTGATTTTCACTATAAAAAAAAACCTATATATATTCTCATATTATACCATTTTTCCCTTTCTTTTCAAAAAAGTTTAATTGATGACATTTAGGTCATTAAGTGGTCAAAATTAATATCAATGAAAAGAAGTTCGCATAAATTAAGAACTTTAAAAGTATAAGATCTCGTTCACTTCACGAATTTGAGTTTTCAGTTCGAGCTGAAATGTGACATTTTTTGAGATCTTTTCATTGTAGTAGAAAAAATTAGATGTGATATTTTTTGAGAGCTTTTTACTGTAGAAACTTAAAATTAAAAACTCGAATCGGTAAAATGAACAATACCTAAATATAGTTAGCCCCAAAATATGTTGTGTGATTTATACCATTTTACGTATAAAATGAAAAAAAAAAAAAAAAAACTATAGTATGATATCCTTATCAATCTAATCAAAATTAATTACATTAAAATAAAAATGACCTAAAACTAATAATCGGATATATAAATATAAATATGGCGTTTTAAGATAAAGCCGTATCAATTAGCTTTTTGAGTTATTGACACAAATGGTCTTCAACCTCTTTAATAAGTGACATTTTAATTCTTAAATTTTTTTTTTTTTTTACAAAACAATCACCAACCTTTTTAAATAGGTGTAATTTGATCCTTTTTGTTAACACCTATTAAATTCTTCACAGAACGTGTCACGTAACCCATCATGTGACCCTTATTTCAATAAAATGACTTAAATGCCTCCGTAAGAGAAACTTTTCTTCTTCTTCTTCTTCTTAAACCCTAAATCTCCCCAACCGCCGTCAGGCTCCCGTCGCCGACGATGGAAGACAGCAACAACAACAATAAAAGCAACATCAGCCATCAAGTAATTTCTCCGAAACCAAAAGCTGTCTTTCTCAATCTTCTACATTACAACCTTCAAAGCAAAGAACAAACACAAATAATACCAGCATCATTCATACTTCATCAACCACAACAACAAAACGCTTCTGTCTCTCTCTCTCTAAAACTTCCCCCAAAACCTCAGCTTCTACAGAAACTGAGAAATGCTAGATCTAGTAAACGATCCTTCCTCCACCTTCCTCTCCCACCAACTCTTCCATTTCCTCCTCCAATCTCGACACTGAGGTCATCATCACCGATCTTCTTTCTTCTCTCTCTCCTAATTTCAAATTTTAAATTCATCTTATTCTTATTCTATTCTTATTCAAATTTCCTCCTCCAATCAGTGCTGTCGCGAAATCCCAATCTCCACCTCGGCCGCCCAGTCCTCCGCCGTCGCCGGCGCCGGCTCGAGAAAGTGCAGGAAGGCGAAGACTAAGAAGGCGGTGGCGGTGGCAAACTCACAGGAATCTCCTTTTCAGAACTCAGCGCAGGCAGTGTCGGAGTGGCGCTTCTATGGATCTCTTCGGCAGGCCTTCTCCCCGGGGTGGGCGAAGGGGCACTCTATCCAGTCATGAGACCTCCTGCGCGCGCAACGCCGGACCTTGAACTCAAACATGCGGAAATGATCGCAGGAGAAGCCTTGCAATTCCTGTGATTGGATGGCGAGAAGAACTCAGTTGGGCTTAATGTAAGAATTGTTGATTTGTTTGGTTGCTGAGAAAAAAAAAACGAAGAAAAAAGAAAGAAAATTCAATTAATAGGACTTTTTACCAATATGTCCGTATTAGAAAGTCATTGAGCGGCACGTGCAATTTTCTTGAAGAATTTAACATATATTAACAGAAAGGACTAAATTACACTTATTTAAAGAGGTTAGGGGTCATTTTATTCAAAAAAAAAAATTAGGGATTAAATTGTCACTTATAAAAGATGTTGAGAACCATTTGTGTTAATAACTTGGCTTTTTTTCTATTGTAAAATTTTTTATGAGCCCGTTTAGTTCGTTGATTCGAGTTATTAATTTGAGTTAGAATTTAATTTTATGTAAGCTTTTTACTGTAATAAAAAAGTTAGATGTAATTATTTCTGAGAGCTTTTTATTGTAATAAAACTTAAATTATAAACTCAAATTAGTGAAATGAACGAGACCTATATGTATTTAGTAGTTTTTGAAAATTACAATATTATAATTTTTTTAATACTTTTTCATGTTATTTATTTTTCAAAAAAAAAAAAGTATAGCATTTACTCCCCTAGATTAAAGGCTAGCTTTACCACTTAATGGTAAGACTAGAAAAAATAAATTTATGAATTAAACGCTACTTCCACCTCTTCTTGATAGGACTGAAAAAAATAAATTAATAATTCTTTATTTTTAACGATTAATATGTATTAAAAATTATTTATTATGTATAATTTTTTAATTTACTGTGAGTTTGATTACATTCAATAATCAAAAATTGGTGTACTAATAAAAAGGCCTTTCGGAAAAAGTCTCAATTTATATGGTTTGTAATTCTTTTATTAATAGGGGTTTAAAAAATTATTATATTAACTAATAAAAAAGATAATAACTCACACCTTATTGAAAAGTTGGATTCAAATGGAGATGCTGAAAAAAAGGTAAAAAGAAAGAAAAAAAAAATCAAATGGAACGACAAGCGACGCGTTCAAAATCCACCGTATTGCACGCAACAAACCATTTACCAGCGACTCACTGAGTGGGTGGCACGCTTCTCTTTCTTCTTTCTCTCTTTTTTTTTTTTTTTTTTTAATTCGTCGAGAAAATCCCTTTTAAATATTTGTTTGGCATTCTAGAAAAAGAAAAAGAAAAGAAAATAATTTTCCATCTCATAGCTCAGAAATATTCCCATCTCTCGCTTTTGCCTCAGAGATTTCCATAAATTGACCCATAAAACGCCCAACGACCTCCCTCTCTCTCTCTCTCTCTCTATGTTCAGAGTTTAATAGGAGAGTAACGATAGCTTTGAGCTAAATTTTCCAGGAAAACTCCATTTTTCTCTCTCGCTTTCTTTGGAAGAATTTGAACGAGAAGAAGCTGCAGCAGAAGAAGAAGAAAATGGGTTTCTTCTCCTTCCTTGGACGGGTCCTCTTCGCTTCGCTCTTCATCCTCTCCGCTTGGCAAGCGTAAGCTTTCTATCTCTTTGCTTTTTCTCCGATCTGTCCATTTAGGGTTTCGATGTCGATTTACGTTTCTTTTCCATCGTTTCATTTATGCAATGGCTCAGTTTTGGTTTCGTTCTTTTGTTGGATTTCATTAAATGATCAGAATGTTATGTGATTGGTACATTTAGCTCATCGGAATGAAAGTAGAGTTCGAATTTTGATTTGTATTTGCGTAATGGAATTTAGATTCGATCTGTTATAGGATTTTTTTTCGCGTGAATTAGATCTAGTTTCATTGTCAAAGTATGGCTGATTTTGGAATTCTCTTATCGTTTCAAAATGGTAATTTTATTGGAAGTTCCCCCTTTTCTTCTGTTATTTGAAATTGTTGTTGTGGCACTTCGGAAGAAATTTCTTACTTGTGAAATTGTTCTGGATGCGTTTTTATTACAAGTACATACAGTTTTTGGGTCGTTTTTGAATTTCAGTTTGTTGGGTAAAAAGGTTGTTGAATTATGAAGATTTATTGATGTTTTTAACGTCTTAATTAATGTAATATGATATGAAAACAACTTTTTTCAGGTGAACTTAAGAGGGTAGATTCTGTATTTAATTATTAATTTGGTTTAGGCGGTACTAATATGGTCCATGACCATTTATGTAATAATAGTATAATTAGTAGGTACTCGGTTTGGGATAAAGCTCTCTTCTGTGGTTTATTTAGTGTCAAATTGTTTCTATTTTGATTGCAAGCATCGTGTTATAAAGAATTCCGATCCTTCTGATGGTGTTAAATGTTAATTCAGCCAAGATTGCATGTTGGAACCTTTACATTTGCACCCTTTTCTCTTTAATTACTTTTATCGTCATTCTTCATATATCCTTTCACACAAGATGTGAAGTATTTCTATTGTTTTCAACACCGCATGAATGGAAAAATGTGAAGGGAAACCAACTATTATACATCACTTAGTAGGTTTCTTTGTTGCTTTTTTTTTTTTTAATCACTACTGGATTGGCTGGAGATGTGGATAAGTTTTTTCTTGGTGAGCATCAGTCAGAATATGATATTATTAGACGCTTACAAGGATGAAAAGATTCGAGGAAATACATAAATAAAAAACTGATGTAGTCATTAGTTATTAAAAGATTCGAGGAAATACATAAATAAAAAACCGATGTAGTCATTAGATATTAAGCTTCTATTCCAATATATAAATGCAGCTGGTGTAGATGATAGCATTTTTTTAACACTCCATCTACGTGCTTAGGTTCAATGAATTTGGTGACAATGGGGGGCCGGCTGCAAAGGAGTTGGTTCCTAAATTTAATGTCTTCAACAAAAACCTCTCATCCAATCTAGGGGTTGCGTTACCAAATATTGATGTAAGATCCTTTTGCTCTCTATTGGCTTTATCTTGCTAGGCTCTCATTTTGCTCCTTGTCTGAACTTGCTTCTACTTTGGATATATAACATACAGCCTAGACAACTAGTGGCAACTGTTATTACCTCAAAAGCGCTTGGAGGCATCCTCTTTGTATTTGGAAGCTCATTCGGAGCTTATATCCTGGTTAGAATTCCCTTTTCTTATGAATTTTTCGGTTGGTTGCTTTAGAATTCAAAGGTTTCGGAAGTGAATCTTGTGTTTTAGCTCTAGTCATGAAAACTGATCATTGTTTCTCCCTTCAGCTTTTCTACTTGGCACTGGTTACTCCTATTCTGTATGATTTCTACAGCTACAGTCCCGAGAAGGACGCATTTGGTGTGCTTTTGAATGATTTCTTGCAGGTTTGAATAACTTTATGCTTGATAAGTTCTCTGCCTTTTTCTTTGGGAAATGTAGCTAATCGAATTTGCAATATCATATTTTCTTTTTGGGCAGAATGTGGCACTTTTTGGTGCACTACTTTTCTTCATTGGGATGAAGAACTCCATTCCAAAAAGGCAAATCAAGAAGAAGGCTCCAAAATCCAAGACAAACTAGGTGCAGCAAAGAGGCAATAGATCATTGGATTGTTTTCAGGGGTGTTGCGATTTTTAGGTTCGGAAGTGGCTGCTCCTGCAGCAGCAAAATTACTGCTGGATGTTGATCACTCATTTTCTACTTTTGTAATGTTTTCTTTTTTAGGATTTGTTATTTTCTTACTCCCTGTTCTGGGATCAGATATACGTTTTCTACAACCGGATTATTTAGAGAGAAGAAAAAGAGGAATTTTTTCTTGAATAGAAATTCATATAAAGCTTTAAGCTTCAATGCCTTCTCTTTATTGATAATAGCGGATGCATTTTGGTTCATGTATGTCCTTGCAAGGAAAACCTTGTTCAATCTTGTTGGGATTGCTATTTGCTATCGAGTAGATAATCGTTTCTTTCGCTCGTTCGAGTTTAGAACTTGAGTTAAAAAGTGAATTTATGTAAGAGAAGTCACTGTAGTCGAAAAAGTTGAATTTAACTTTTTATGAGAGAAAACGTTGTAGTAAAGACTTGAGTTGTGATTCAAACTAGTGAAATGAACGGAGAGTGAAAATATTTAGGTGTTAAGTGTGCATATAAAGAGTGTTTTGCCATGATCAGGCAAGAGTTTGCTAACTTCGTCTCTTTGCAGGGTGACTACAATCAGACCAAGGTTGAATGGCAACCTGAAACAGCCATAATGCAGATAGATAATTTTGTCAGTTGCTTGTGAACATAAAAGTTGTTAAAAGCCAAGAAAATTGCAAAGTCAAGTAGTAACTTCGTATGTGCAAATTCTCTAAACAAAATAGATAGGATTAATTTCAAAAATTTCCTCTGAACTATGACCCATGTAACACTTTGCCTCCCGAGTTTCAAAACGTAACATCCGCTTCTCCTGACCTTTGTTCCGTTAACAATTTTACCCATTCTGTTACACTGAGTGACGAATTTTGTAACGTGTCCATTATTTAACCCATATGAGTAGGGTAATATCGTAAAATATCCTGTAAAAACCCTAGGTAATTAAAAAAAGGATTAAAATGCATCAATTTATCAGGTTATTTAAAAAAAAAATTAAGATTTGCTCCAAAAGCATTTCACGATGAGAATCTAGAGGCAAGCACAGCTCGTGGTTGGATGAGTTGGGTTTTGGCGAAGTGGAGGAGGGGGCCACCAACTTTTTGACTGTCCTTCTCAGTGTGTTGTCTTTTGTGACTCTATTACTTTTAGGGTTCATTTCCCTCGTTGAGACAGAGTTAGGAAAGGATGGCATTTGTTGGTGGATACTCAATGTCGATAGTGGTTTTACTAGCATGAGATGTGTAGGAGCTCTGGAAGAGCTACATCTTGGAGGCTTTTTTATCCCTATGGTGATGCGTCCCTTTCGGGGGAGTGCATGCCAAGGTTATAGTTGATGGCACCTACGCGTGGACTCACACGCTGACATAGGGTGCTCTGGCTCCTTATTTCTCTGCAATTTCCAACCTCTTTGGTGGCATGGGTCAATTTGTCTTCAGTAGTTCTTCTCATGTTGTTAGGGTTTGTCTTCAATAGTTCCCTTAGAATATGATTTTTTAGAGGAATAATGAGATCTAATTTTGGATAAATTGATGCAATAATGCCCTTTCCGTTACTAGTAATTCTGAACAAAGATGGGTATAAGCGTAATTTTACTTTTAAATCTCACTAAAAATGGACACGTGGCGAATTCTGTCACTCAGTGTAACGGAATGGGTAAATTATTATCGGAATAAAGTTTGGGGGGAGCGGATGTTACGTTTTGAAATTTAAGAGACAAAGTGTTACAATGGCATAGTGCAGGGGGAATTTTTTAAATTAATCCAAATAGATATGACCACATGCAATTACTCAAAAAGGAAACTTGGATGAAGAGTAATTGTTTTGTTATTTACATCAACTACATGCAATGTAAGATTCTTATTGAAGGTGTCCATATTGCACAAATGACGCACAATAACATGTTCTGTTAATTAAAATGCCACATAACATATTTTATCTTGTGTGAATTTTGAATAAAAAATAGTAAATGAAATATATGAGACTTACAATATTTATCATATTATTAATTTGGTCAAAATTTTAGATAACTAAAGCCCTAAAAATATTTTCTGACCCCCATAAAAAATTATAATAGTTATAAGTAAAAGTATTACTTAGGTATTTCCTTTGGGGCAATATTAATTAGTTTTGTTTAGAAAAAATATTGATAGGTATTTTAAGAAAATATGTTATTGAATATATACAATGTGTTTTGATTATTTGCAGTTGTAACGATTTTTGCAATTAAGCAGTTAAGTTATTCATCTCAATAATTGTTGCTCAATTAAAAAGGGATGAGTGGCGTTTTCACACTCTCACCCAGTAGTTAATTGATAATCTACTAGAATTACAAGTGAAATAGAAATAAACTACATTTTTGTTAATTAGCATTCGGAGAATTTAAAATCACATCAACCCAAACTATATTTGAGCACAATGAACAATGAGAATCTATTCGTAAATGATAAGAAATAGGACCCTAAATTGTTTTTCACCTCTATACAGCGACCACAACGGTGGTTATTCACCTCAATATAATTGAAAAGGATTATTTTCATAAATACTTCTTGAATTATGTATCTTATTTCAAAATGCCCCTTAATTTGTTAAAATAGTTCAAAACATCACCCGATCTATAGAAAAGAAATCAAAACGCTCCTTTCATCCACTTCCGTATATAATCTGACGGATTTTGCTAACGTGAAACTAATATTAAAATATTAAAACCTAATTAAAATGAAAAAAATGAATTAATACCTAAAAACTGAATTAATTACTAGAAAATTGTTAAAAAAAAATAAAAAAAAAAACCTATGAAATATCCTATCTCCCTGCACTGTCCCAGCCTCCACACCGCCGGCCGGCAACAACCCTTCCCCTCAGCGAATGTATCGCATCCGTGAGATCCCATCACACCAAGCCTTTCTCTCATTAGATCTCGTTGCACCCATCATAGCTAATCGCCCATTCCCCCATCCATCGAACCCATCACTCCCATGAGATCCCCAACATCTTGTGAGATCCTCAAGGGGTAGCTTGTATTGTATTGTATTAGGGATATTGTATTGTGTTGTATTATCATATATTATATGATGTTTGGTATCATGACGTATTATATGACGGGTCAAATGTAAATTTTTAATAATGTTGGGATCAAAATGTAAATTTTGAAAAATTTTAGGGCCAAAATATAATTTTTCAAAAGTTTTGGGGTCAAAATAAAATTTAATAAAAATTTTAGGGTCAAAATATAATTTTACAAAAGTTTTTGAGATCAAAATGTAAATTTTGAAAAATTTTAGGGCCAAAATATAATTTTTCAAAAGTTTTGGGGTCAAAATGAAATTTAATAAAAATTTTAGGGTCAAAATATAATTTTACAAAAGTTTTTGGGTTAAAATATAATTTTATAAAAATTTAGGGTCAAAATGTAATTTTTAAAAAAATAAAAAACTTATATTGTGCCCTTAAATTTTTACAATTATAGACTCTAGCATTACCTTATATTGGCCAACTCCGACATTTAGTTTTGCCCAATTTTAACATAAATTATTGATTTATTATAAAATAATATAATATAATATACTAAAAATAAGTTATATTTAATGATACGATATAAATTATATTAATTTACCATCCATATTTATTTATACAATATAATAATCACAATAAATATAATATTATTATATTATTATACAATAATATTCTCATACAGTCAAACGAACATAGCCCAACAATATAAGTTGAAAAAACAACATCAATGCTCATCAATCTTTAAGAAGAATTGAAGATAAAAAAACAAATACACATTTCTTGTTGTTCGAACAGCAAAGAAAAGCAGAGGAAGAAAAACAGATGCCTCTTTTGAGAAACTTCAAAACCTTCATGAGAGCCCTCTTCGATGATGGGGTCTAACTTTGTGAAATTATTTGGGGCTCATTTTGTTCATTGATTCGAGTTAAGATGTGACTTTATGTGAGAGTTTTTTATTATAATAAAAAAATTAAATATGACTGTTTTTAAAAACTTTTTTACTATAACAAAACTCAAATTTTAAATTCAAATCGTTAAAATGAACGAGACATTAATATTTTAGTGAGATATCAAACGAGCTAGTGCACCTTTACCCCAATTTCTCATGGACCCATGTAATCTTTCATTTCATTTGCCATTTTTACACCAAAAGAAAAAAGAATACAAAGGAAAAAAATATTTGTGCTTTTGATAAGATGGAAGATGAAAGAGAGAAGCTCTGAGAAGATGGAAGATAAGATAGAGAGAGAGAGAGAGAGAGAGAAAGATGGATGAGGTTTGGTGGATCGGTGGGGGAAGGCTTGCCGGCGGCTGGGATAAGGAGAGGGGTCGTCTTTGGTGATCACCATTAGAGAAGATTAATTTCTAGTTTTTTTTAATGAATTTAAATTAATGGCTGAGATTTAGTGTACTTAGACCAGTTTGGTGTATTTAAAAATCGTTTATTTCACCGATTTAAATTTTATTACAATAAAAAATTTAAAAAACAGTCACATTTAATTTTTTTATTATAATAAAATTTTTTTACATAAAATTACGTCTCAATTCAAATTAAAAATTTAATCAACAAATTAAACGACTCTTAAATCAAAAGTGATATAATATCCGTATTTGTTTTTGTCATTTTAATCTAAATAGAATTAAAAATTAAACGTCAAGTTTTTGTCATTTTAATCTAAATAGAATTAAAAATTAAACGTCAACAAAATCTGTTAAATTATACACAAAAATAGACACGAGGGTGCTTTAATATATTTTTTTATAAATAAAAAAAATTTTAAACTGTTTTAAAAAATTAAGAAATATTTTAAAATAAAATATATATTTCAAAAGACATTTACGAAAATAATTCAATTAAAAATCTCTAATAATAAAAGGAAAAAAAAAAAACAATAATCCTTTCATTAAAATAATAAAAAAATTAGAAAAATGAAATCCCGGGAAAGTCTCTCCAAAGCCCAGCCATGTTCCTGAAACTTACATCAGTTGATTAGTACTTCACTCGGCAAATAATCAACATATCTTCCATAGCTCATGACTGCACTCAAAAAACGCAAACGACAATATCAGATTCAGATACTAACCCTCACTGACCAAAACCCAAGCAAAGAGAAGACCAGAAACCAAGCAAAAGAGCTTTCAATTCCCCATTTTTTCCCAATTCCAATCTCCTTCTTAAAAATGGTAAGAAACCCACAAACTCCTCCATCAATCTCTCTCTTTTCCGCTCGTCCTTAATCCATAAGTTGACGATTTCGCTGTGTTTGATCCAGGATTACCTAAAATCCGTCGTTCCTTCGCAGCTCATCTTGGAACAAGGCTCCAATTTAGTCGTAATCAATCCAGGTTCTTAATTCAATTCTTCTCTTTCTCTAATTCATCAACAACAAAAAAAAGAAGAAGGAAACTTTACTTTTCTTTTGGTGTTTTGTAACACTTTAATTTGGTTATTTTCTTCTCTGTTACGCCCAGGTTCGGCGAATGTCAGAATTGGCCTTGCTTCGCAGGACGCCCCTTTCAATATCCCTCATTGCATTGCTCGTTATACCACCCAAGTCCCCAAGAGAAACGTCCAAGATCAGGTTTTTTTTTTAAAAAAAAATTATTTTTTCATGATTTTTTTGATAATGATGTTAATTGAGTTTATGTTTAACTTGGGTAATTTTTATTTTATTTTATTTATTTATTTATTTTGGGATTTTAGGTGCTCAATTCTCAGATCACTACAGTGCAGCATATGGAGAGAGAAAGGGCTTATGATGTTGTGAGTTATTGAGTCAAGGCACATTCTTGGTTGATTAATATTTACCTTGTTCTTTATAGAGTGATATCTGATTTGATTTGATTTGATTTATTTATTTATTTTTTGCTGTTTTGAAGGCCGCGTCCTTGTTGAAGATACCGTTCTTGGATGAAAAGGTAGCCAACAATGCCTTGCCGCGCAAGGTATGAATTAGGATTGGTCATTTTATTTCGGTTATTCAGATAGGTTTCCAAATTCTTGTGATGGAATCTTTTCCTAAATGAATGTGAAATGAAGTCTTTGGTTATTGTTTTTGATGTTTGCAATTGTTTATGAGAGGAAGAAAGGAAAAAAAAAAAAAAGAAGGTATAATTGCAAAGCTGTTTTGCAGATGGTGCGTGTTGATGGATTTAATCCACAGAATAGCAGGAAGGAGTCTGCATTTGTGTGGACGGATGTATACGAGAAGAATGCTGCTTCCTCTTCAGCGACAGGTTGTAGAGGAGTCTCTCTAATTTGCTCGGTTTTACATCATTGCTTTAATCTCTTCTCATCTGGGCGTACTATTAGAAATTTATGTTTTTGTTAGTATGTCCATGGAGTGTCTAAAGAAAAAATCGACATAGTGCACTTTCATGAGTTTGTTTAATTCGTTCTTTCAAAAAATTTGGCTGATTAATGTAGATGGGTGCTTTAGCATGGATTTTGAAGTAACCATGAACCTTGTTCACTGTGGATTCAATGGATCTTTGTTACAGACTATTATTATTTAGTTTAAGTTTGCAATTTGTTAAAGTGGTGTTTTTGTTCTGAAGATACTTTGGTGTGTAAAGGTGTGGATAATGAATCTGGGGGCCAACATCAAGGTGCTGATTCTCAAGAGCCTAGCTCCAATGAACCTAAACTCAAACAATCAATTTACGGTGAGGAAGCCGTAAGAATATCCCCTGCGGAGCCCTATTGCTTGCGCCGTCCTATACGCAGGGGTCACCTCAATATTTCACAACATTATCCGATGCAACAGGTACAGATTGATTTTATTCAGTTTTCCAAGAGATAAAATAGAGGTTTACTTCGTTATCAACACCAAGCATATTGCTTATTCTCAATTCCAGTCTTGGGAAGTTTGATGGATGCAGAAGTACTATATCACTTCAAATTGATGACATATATACATATATGAATGCCCAAACATTCACTTATCAAAATGTGTATATATGTTGCCTGACTAATTTGTATTGCATTCCTTCATACTGCATGAAATAGCCTATGACTAGTTATTCTCACCTTATGCATCTGTTTGTTTACTTTTAATGTTAATTACAGGTACTCGAGGACTTGCATGCTATCTGGGACTGGATTTTGATAGAGAAATTGCATATCCCTCTATCAAAGAGAATCAAGTATGCTGCAATTCTGGTTGTTCCGGAGACATTTGATAATCGAGGTACTTACAAGTAACATGATTAAGCTAACCATCTTAATGTGACTACGAAGATAAACCCTTATCACTACTATTTCTATGCTTTGCATCTTATTCATCTCACATCCTGACATATTACTAATTCCCACCCGAGGTTAAAAAATTATAATGAAATAAAAATACATACATACACGTGTGTATGTAGTAGTGTTGGTTTTAATGCTTTTGGGACATATACCTTCTCTTGTTATTTTTTCTGTCTTTGCCTATTTTATGGTTTAACATGTGCTTATTTTGTCACCCTGATTGAAGAAGTTGTGATTTCTGTTTGTCATTTGTTTAAAGCAGAGATAAAAGAGATGCTGTCTATAGTCTTGCGAGACTTGCACTTTAGCTCAGCAGTAGTGCACCAGGTGAGGAACTTTTTGTTGATAGTCTTAGATCTTGATTTTGGTTAAGTTCTTGTTGCAGGGATCAGATTTACTGGGCTTCAGCCCATCATTTGATTGATGAACAGCATCCTTTATGATAAGCACTAGCGTTTATCATCTTACTCTGAATTGAGTGATGCAGGAAGGTCTAGCTGCAGTTTTTGGGAATGGGTTATCCACCGCATGTGTTGTAAACATAGGTGCTCAAGTAGCATCAGTTATTTGTGTCGAGGTAATATTTATTTCTTTATTGCTTCTTGTACTAGTATAGATTATGATAATATTCAAAGTTTTGTGCTGAGTGTTGGATTTGGTTCATACTATACCAGGACTTTTTCCTTTCCTTTTGAAAAAGAGAGAATAAAACTAAATCAAAAGTTCATGTTTTGGCACTCAACCTGAATAATCTTTTTAGTAAAGGACTAAGTTTACTTCTTGTTAAGCAAAAATAAAGACAAAAGTAGATAGCTATTTTCACGTGTTCCTTACACTACCATAACCATAGAAACTGCAACCTACGGCCATTATCAACATCATTCTGATTCCACTATTGGCCATCACAAGGTTTATTACAGGCCCACTGATTTTGTCTCCCAAACCACTCTTACCTTCAACAATGTCCCTTGGATCTCTACAAGCAACTGTTAACACCTATGTGCCGCTGCTCTGTCAATGTTCCCCAATACCTCTTTTTCATTAACTGCTTCCACGTTCCATCACCAATTATAACTTGATTACTTTTAATTGTTATGAATTCTAGAACCATCTTTTTGTTGATCCTATTTTTGGCTAGAACGTAAAAGCACACTTGTAGTTCCCTTCTTTGTCATCATTACCACCCTTTTAGAAAAATCTTTCTTTTCAATAACAATAGAAGTGCCCTTTCATAGCTTTATATGTAGAAAGGTGAAAAACAGAAAATAGGAAATGAGGGTTAATCACTCTCTTTTGCTGTTCAGGATGGAGTGGCTATGCCTACTACTGAGAAGACTTTGCCTTTTGGTGGAGAGGTTTGTTTCATATAATGATAATAATAATAATAATAATAACCACTTTAGGAGTTATTCTTATTTACTCTCAATTACGCGTTCATGATTTTGTAGTTCCATCTTTTTTTTTTTTAATGTGGTCAAGTCACAACTCAAGAGTATACTGTTACAGGATATATCGAGATGCCTTCTTTGGACTCAAAGGCACCATCAGACATGGCCACAGATACGTACTGATGTTTTGTCCAAACCTATAGACCTCCTGATGCTTAACAGGCTAAAAGAGTCGTATTGTGAAATTAAAGTGAGTTCTTTCTATGTCACATTTGAACCATAACCATGGTACTCTTAACCTCCATTCCCGTGATTATGGATCTAGGTGATGATGATCGTCTGCTAATAATATTTTATACACGAGTTAGATAAACTCATTGGAGAAAAGAACTTATCCCTAATTCTGTTGTTAGCTGATCACCTAGAATCTAGGAAATAGATAATCACATGATCCCTAGCCCTAGCCGGTCATAATCCTTGGGAGATAATGCTTGCTTCTAGAAGATAATGTTAAAGATAATACGGTTATTTCCCACACTCCCCCTCAAGCTGGTGAATAGGTGTCTCCCATTCCCAGCTTGGTTGTAATTTCTTAGAAGGTAGTACTATTAAGCCCTTTGGTGAAGATATCTGCTAGTTGATCTCCTGTGGGAACATATGGTGTGCAGATCAATCCACTATCTAGCTTCTCCTTGATGAAGTGTTGGTCCACCTCGACGTGTTTTGTTCGGTCATGTTGCACTGGATTATGTGCAATGCTGATTGCTGATTTATTATCGCAGTGGAGTCTCGTCGGCCCACTCCATTTAATCTTCAAGTCCTCCAATATGATCTTCAGCCATAACAATTCGCAGATCACCTGTGCCATTGCCCTAAACTCAATTTCTGCACTTGATCGAGCTACAACATTTTTTCTTACTTCTCCATGTCACCAAGTTGCCTCCAAGGACTGTACAATATCTGGAGATAGACCTTCGATCCATGGGAGATCCTGCATAATCTACATCCGTGTAAGCCTCAAGGACAAGTTCAGAGTTCCTCTTGAACATTATTCCCTTTCCTGGGTTAGCCTTTAGGTAATGAGGCACTCGGTAGGCTGCTTGTAGATGGACCTTCTTGGGATTATACATGAATGGACTGATGATGCTTATGGAATATGCTATGTCCGACCGGGTATGTGCAAGATAAATGAGTTCACAACTAGTCTTTGGTACGTTTCTCTGTCCACTCTTTGATCACCTGTGGCTTCTCCAAGTTTATGGTTCGCCTCTATAGGAGTTGCGACTGGTTTACTAGCGAGCATTCCTGTTTCTCTAAGAAGATCCATGACATAATTCTGTTGTGAAATGAAGATGCCATGTCTTGAATGTGCCACCTCAATCCCAAGAAAGTATTTCAACCTTCCCAATTCCTTAATCTCGAACTCTTTGATCAGGCGCTACTTCAAAGCTTGTTTCTCCCTCACATAATTTCTTGTTACAATAATGTCGTCCACATAGACTATCAAGACTGTGACTCCCCCTGAATCTGAGTGTTTGATGAAGAGGGTGTGGTCTCCCTGACTTTGCTTATATCCAGTGGCTAGCATCACTTTGGTGAATCTTCCAAACTAAGCAATGGGTGACTGTTTTAAACCATACAATGCTTTCTTTAACTTTCATACTTTATCTCAACTCCTCTGAACCCAGGGGGAATGGTCATATAAATTTCCTCTTCCAAGTCCCCGTGAAGGAATGTATTCTTCACATCATACTGTTGTGGTCCCAGTTATAATTGGCTGCCAATGACAATAAGATCCTCACTGTGTTCATTTTTGCGACTGGCGCGAAAGTCTCTTGATAATCCACCCCATATGTCTGAGTGTATCCTTTGGCAACTAGTCTTGCTTTGTAGCGCTCTAATGACTCATCTGCCTTGAATTTTAAAGAAAATACCCATTTGCACCCCACTGCTTTCTTTCCTCTCGGAAGGTCCACTATCTCCCATGTTCCCTTTTTTTCCAGAGCATCCATTTCCACTCCCATAGCTTATTGCCATTCTTACTTAGATAATGCCTCAGACAAAGTGTTTGGAATAGCAATTTCATTTAGACTCGTAAGAAAGCTTTTATGTGATGGTGAAAACCTCTCAAAGGATACAAAATGATATAGTGGGTATAATGGCCTCTTGGTACATTCGCGGGTTCCTTTGCTTGTAGCTATAGGCAATTCTTGGTTAAGTGTTTGAAGGTCAGGAGATGAAGGTGGGTGTTCTACCAGTAAAGGCAAAGTAGGTTAAGAAACTGTTACCTCATTCTCAAGAGTCGGGTTGGAGATTTGGACTTGTGTAGATTCAAAGGCTGGGCCCCGTTTCCTTGAGTACGTCTTTCCTTTTCCAAAGCGTATATGATCAAGAGTCTTATCCTGTATAGGAGACACAAATGGTACTGGGGAGGCTGTGGCAAGTTTTGAGGGTGCTGCGGATTCCACAAGTTTAGGAGTGGGAGGATGGGATGACGAAGAGGATGGTAGATCAAGAAGGAAAGAATCCTTATCTTCTATAATAGAAGGCTCCCCCTGAAGATAAGGTTGAGCAAAATATGGTTTCTCTTATGCAAATGTGACATCGGCTGAGACAAGAGCTTTTTGGGGGGTGGTTGATAGCATTTGTACCCTTTTTGTGTGGAAGAGTATCCTACAAAGACACTTTTGAGAGCTCTAGGATCCAATTTTCCCCGATTATTGTTATGGACATGAACAAATGAAGTGCAGCAAAAAATTATAGCTGTAAGGTTGTTGGTTGTATTGATGTCAGGATAGAATTTAAAAAGAGCTTCCATTGGACTTTTTGACCCTAAAACCCTTGAAGGAATTCGGTTTATGATATAGGCAGCGGTAAGAACGGCTTCCTCCCCATAGTGTTTTGGTACGTTTTGATGAAACAAAAGTGCCCGGGTAGTGTTTAGGAGGTGACCATTTTTTCTTTCTGCAACCCCGTTTTGTTGTGGAGTTTTTACGCAAGATGACTCATTGATGATTCCTTCTTTTTGGAAAAAAGGAGACAATAACTGATTAAAGTAGTCTTTTGCGTTGTCAGACCTAAATCTCTTTATTTTAGTACCAAACTGATTTTGAATCATCGAGTGGAAATTGGGAAAGATGTTACTCACATTGGATTTATTTTTTGAGCAAAAAGATCCAGGTAACTCTAGTACAATCATCGATAAAGGACACAAACCAACGTGAACCGGAGATATTTGGAGTAGTGGAAGGGCTCCAGATATCACTGTGGATTAGATAGAAAGGAGAAGAACATCTTTTATTACTAATAGGAAAGGAAACACGAGTGTGATTTGCATACTCACAAATGTCACAATGAAATCCCCTAATATCAAATCCCCTAAATAAAGAAGGAAACATAATTTTTAAAACTGCAAAAGAAGGCTGGCCAAGGCGGTAGTGGTGCAACCAAATGAGATCCCTTTTGGAGGAAGAAAAAAATGAGGATGTTAGGCTCTTCCTGATCATATGTGAAAAATTCGACGTCTCAAGGTAATAGAGTCCATCCTTTTCCTTAGCACGTCCAATCTTCTTCCCCGAATCCTGATCCTGAAACTCACAATAAGAAGGGTAAAACATAACATGGCAATGTAAGTCTTTTATAAGCTTTTGAATAGACACAAGGTTGGTGGACAGTTTTGGGACATGTAAAACATTTTTTAGGATAAGACTAGGTGCGATATGGACATCCCCTGCCCCGGCTACTGTGGTGTGGTTTCATCGGCAATCGTAATTTTTCTATTACTTGGACACGGGGTGTAAGTTTTGAATTGGTTTGAGACATGTGTCATATGATCCGTAGCTCCCGAGTCTAAAATCCATGAATTCACAAACAATTTATCTGAAGCATTTAGTCCACAAGAGAATGAGTGCTTACCCGAGAGTGCCAAAGAGCAAGTGTTGGAGGATGGTTTCTCAAGGGTTCCCAACAAGTACCTCAATTTTTCTATCTCTTCATCATTCAACCCGCTATGGTCTTGAGTTTGAGCTTGATCTTGACTTACTTGGGAGGTCTTATATGCTTCGCCTTGTTGTCGTTGCTGCTGTCCTCCTTTATTTCCCCATTCACGGCTAGTTGTTGAAGGTTTTCCATGTAATTTCCAGCAGCGCTCTCTTGTATGTCGTGGCTTTTTACAGTAGGTAGACCAGAGATCTTCTCGATTTGCTCCCTTTTTATCCTCTGTTTTTCCAGGTTCAACTTTTTGTGGTTGTTCCAAGATGAGACCTTGCTGTTTGTTACTAGAGGTTGCGAGTGCAAATCCATCAACTGCTTCAGGTTCAAGCATCACTCCTCTTCGACTTTCCTCAGTCCGGATTAAAGCTATTGCCTCTTCCAAGGATGGGATTTCCAACTTCCCTAGGATCTGGATTCGTATAAGATCAAATTATGAGTTTAAACCTGCAAGAAAGTCATAAACTCGATCTCTTTCTATGAATCTTTTCACTGCCCCGCACAGTCACTGCACTTCAAGTCAATTACCCTATAATAATCTAGTTCTTGCCACTGGTTTTGCAGAAAATTAGCGTATTCTGTTACAGTTTTACTTCCCTATTTGGCTACCGCTGTTTTGATCTTAATTCGTAAATCAAAGCTGCATCACGAACTTTAGAGTAGGTTCCATGTGCAGCATCTCAAATCGCCTTTGCGGTTGGCAAAAACATGAATGTGTCGCTGATTTTGGGTGTCATGGAATTCCACAACCAAGACATGATCATGGAATCCTCTTCATCCTAGACTTCGAATCTAGCATCTCCTTCCTTCAGTACAGTCCCAATTAAGTGACTTAATTTTCCTTTTCCCTTTAGAAAAGTCCGAACCAATTGGGACCATTTCAGGTAGTTTCTGCCATTGAGTCTATAGGCTGTCTGTATATTCTGGAATTCGCTTGAAGAACGCTGAATCTCTTCTTCCTCATGCTATTGGGTTGCTTGAACCAAGGGAGTTGAAGAGGTTGTTTCTAACATCTCTGAATTTATTCGGATGTGGGATCACAAGAAAGAGGGTAATCCGCAAAACAGGAAACAGAAAAGAGGGTAATCCGCAAAGAAAAGGCAAATTCAGGAAAAAAAAAATTGCGGAAGAAAAAACTGTAATGGGAAAAGAGGGAACTGCGATGAAGGCAATTTAGAGAAATTCGGCTATGAAGGCCGAGGAAAAAAAATCAGAGAAATTCGGCTATGAAGGCGGAGGAAAAGAAGGATTTATTTCTAGAAAAAAGCCCTATGGCTTTGATACCATGTGGAAAAGAATGAGGAAAAAATATTTTATTAATTCCAATAATTTTCAGAAGCCACTAAAGGGCTATATATACACGAGTTAGATAAACTCATTGGAGAAAAGAACTTATCCCTAATTCTGTTGTTAGCCGATCACCTAGAATCTAGAAAATAGATAATCACATGATCCCTAGCCCTAGCCGGTCATAATCCTTAGGAGAATTCTTGCTTCTAGAAGATAATGTTAAAGATAATGCGGTTATTTCCCACAGGTGGGGTAGTTGTAAATAATAGACGAGCTCGTCCTATTATTTACATGCATCTTATCTTCCTTACTGATGTTATATGCATGCTTAAAGACTTGCTACATGTTGGTCAAGAGGTTTGCTTCTCAGTTCTAGCCAACTAATTCGTTGAGCTGCCTATGGCAGGAGGGGGAACTTGATGCTGTTGCTGTTGTTCATTCTTACGAAGATAAGATGCCAGCAGGATCTCATAAGACAAGACTGACTGCTCTCAACGTGGGTCCCATTTTTATGAAGTGTTCTTGCCTCTATCTTCCAAAATATATTTTTCAGTCTGAAGATTTATTGTTACTGCATTTTAAATAGGTTCCTCCAATTGGTTTGTTCTACCCAATGCTTTTGGTTCCAGATGTTTATCCTCCACCACCCCGCTCGTGGTTAGTAAAAGTTTTTTTTCAAGTTACCGTTTGCACGATAAAAAGTATCTTGGGTAAATGTTGCATGGGTTTTAATCAGTTTACTTCTCCAGGTTTCATGACTATGAGGACATGCTGGAAGATACATGGCAAATGGATTTTCCCAGAAGAACTGAAATGCCGGATGGTCTATTTCCTAACAGCTTTAATGTTGGATTTCCAATGTGGGACAACTATCCAGTTTTTGCGGCCAAACCAAAGAAAGAAGAGAAAGTTGGCCTTGCGGAAGCTATCACAAGTAGCATTCTTTCAACAGGTCGCATTGAACTCCAAAGGAAATTGTTTTGTAGCATACAATTGGTAAGTTCTGGCACAAAGTTGGACTGCAAGTTTCAATATTTATTAACACCTCTTAAATGGAATTGCTTACAATTTGTTCCTGTAGATTGGTGGCGTGGCTCTGACCGCTGGTTTTGTTCCTGCTGTGGAGGAGAGGTTTGTTTTACTCTTACTTTTAACTAAAGCACTATCTTTTTGAGGCCCTTGTATGCCCATGTTAAAAACAACTCTTCCTAAAATACTTATTTAAAAGCTCTTCTAATTTTTCCCCTATTTTGTCCTCGTTTCATTCATTTGTTTTAGTCCTGTTATTATTATTACGTTTTTTTTTTTCCTTGTTGCAGGGTCTTGCATGCAATTCCTTCAAATGAGGCCATTGATACTGTTGAGGTTAGCTTCTTTGTCTCAATTATATCATTTCTTGTTTTTCTTTCTGCTCAATGAAGAGATGGAAATAAAATTTGTTAAGCACCTAATGCAGCTAATACCCATTGAATAATAGGAAACTGATCTGACTACATATTATCTGCCTTGATCAATGGTCAACAGGTTTTGCAGTCTAGAACTAATCCGACTTTTGTATCGTGGAAAGGTGGAGCGGTAAGTCTCTAGCCTTCTATCATCTTATGTACATTGTTGTTATCCATTCTTCCGCGTGATTATTATCAACATCATTGATAGTATGGTTATTGCCCTGCTACTTAATAACAAAATCATAAAACATTCCTCATATTATCATCTATCCTGTTGTCGACAGATTCTTGGAATTCTCGACTTTGGTCGGGACGCGTGGATACACAGAGAGGACTGGATTCGCAACGGGATTCACATAGGAAGCGGCAGAAAGTACAAGGACTCTTATTTCCTTCAAGCACAGGCTATGTGTTACATTAATTCATAATTAAAAACTCTTTATCACACCCATAATTTTCTTCCTTTGTATTACTATTATGCATGAATATGGTCATATTCTAAAAGGTTCTATTCTCAACGTGGCTCTAAACATGCTCATGAAGAAGGCAGTGACGAGGAAAAATAGCATAAAAGCTAATAAATTAGCCATTGAATTGAGAAATTTGAAAAGTCCCACATCGGAAAGGAAAGGCATGGGCAAGGGAAAGGAGGAGTATAAATAAAGGTGGTAGTGGAAGTGGTAAAATTTAAAAGGGTCGGTTGGCTAAATGTGCCACGCTCGCCCTCGAAATGGTGAGTGCTGTATGGCTATCAAGACATATGGCCGACATAATTTGTGTAAACCCAATAGGGTTGGCTCGCTTTGGCCGACCCTCCTCATTTTCATTACAAGCTTTTTATTAGGCACCGCTTCCACCACACTAATGAAAATGGCACTCGTGCGATTTTAATTTTTATATGAAAATGAAAACGTTTGGAATTTGCCTATTAAAATGATTTTGTTCATTTCATTTGAGTGTTTGAAATTCTATTAAAATGATTGTGTTCATTTCATTTGAGTGTTTGAAATTCGTTTTAAAATTATTTTTATTTTGTTCATTTTTTATTTTGTTCATTTTTTATTTGAGTTTTTAATTTTTATATTTTTATAATTAAAAGTTCTTAAAAAATATTACATTTTAGTTTAAATTAAAAATAAAAATCGTGAAGTAAACGAGATTTTTATTTTTTAATTTCAGATATAAATTATTTTTAAAAATACATTTTATAGTTTTATTAACAGATTATTTTTAGTATAAAAAAAATTTATTAATGTTTTTTTCTCTTTTTTGCTCGAGTGAGGAGAAAATAAAAATGAAAAATGATTAAAAATTATTTTTTATTTTAAACCAAAAAATCATTTTTATAGCTATTTTTTGTTTTTATTGCGTCAAATGCCGTTTTAAAAATGTTTTTATTTTTTCTTTTTCAAAAAACGTAAAATAAAAATGGGATCAATTCCAAACACGGTCAAGTTATTTAAGTTTCACATTTAAGTATTAAGTTATTTATGCTCATTTCACCGATTTGAGTTTTCAGTTTTAGGTGTTAAAATATTTTAAAAAATGTAACATCTAATTTTTTCTATTATAAATAAAAGCTCTTAAAAAAGTTAAAAGTGTTTAGAAAATGTCACATCTAATTATTTTTACTTCAGATAAAAACTCTTAAAAAATGTCACATCTTAACTCGAATTAAAAATTTAAATCTGAAAATGTCACATCTCAACTCAAATTAAAAGCTCAAATCTACGAAGCGAATGAGGCATAAGTTTCACATTTGATTGGTGATGCCATTTTTCATGTAACAAAATGAATTTCGTGGTATATATTTGAGAAGTTGTAACACGTCACCTAATTTTTTTCATTAATTACATGGACTTGGACATGTTGAATGGCCACACTAAAAATTTAAGATTTAAGATGGCAAGAAAGTTAGATGTATGATAAATATTACTGGTCAAAATACGGAAAAATTTAAATACTTTACAAATAACCAAAATTAATATCATCAAAAATAATTGTTAATAAAATTTAATTGTTATGTCATTTTATAGTATAAACAATAAACATGAATATATCAATATAACAATTACCATATAACTTCTGACTTTTAAAATATTTTTAAAAAATTCTTATATAAATATTTAACTACATTCTAATAAATCTACAATGTAGTGTAATCTTTACAAAAATATATATCTATTTTTGTTGTAAAGAACCTTTTTGTACAGAGGAAAAAGAAACTTGAAGCTCCTGCTTTTGGCCGGCAGTAAGTTTATTTTTCTTAAAAAATATATTTTTTTCTATTAGCGAAGTCGAGAAATATTTTTTCCCCTAAAAGCAGATTTTTTTTTGAAGCTTTGACAGATTAATTTATTTAATTTTTCTAAAGTAAACGGAGCAAAAAAAGTCTCCGAGGCTTTCTTTGGAAACTGGTATCTGTTGCAAGCGTGCCATTTGACACTTGTCAAAAACCCACAACTTTACTTCCCCAAATTACCGAGTAAAGCTTGGGTGCTTTGCTTCTGTGGTGCGCCTCACCACTTGACGTGGTACTGATGTGGCTGCCTACTTAGGTGTTGACATTGAAGTGTTACAGTGGGTCCTAGTGAAACCAAAATTTCAAAATTAATTATAGAGATAGTAATATGAGTCACGACATGATAATATGATTAAAAAATGACACAAATTTCACAGACTAGGGTTGAGAAAAAAGATATTCGGGTCAGAATTGAGTCAATCTGAAATTAATACAAAAAATACTAGTCAATTTCAAATTAGACCTACTTAATCCGAACACGACACGAAACTCATAAAAAACTAAAAAATACATATATTTTTCGCATGATAATATGATTAAAAAATGACACAAATTTCACAGACTAGGGTTGAGAAAAAAGATATTCGGGTCAGAATTGAGTCAACCTGAAATTAATATAAAAAACACTAGTCAATTTCAGATTAGACCTACTTAATCCGAAAACGACACGAAACTCATAAAAAACTAAAAAATACATATATTTTTCATTACATATTTTTTATTTTATTATGAACTTATGATATCATCATAGTTATACTCAAAATCTTACACTATTATTTACTTAATTTCAATATATGTTATTGTATTTTAGTGTGTTATGAATTTTTAGTTATTTCTAATATGTAAAAAACTAAATAAAAGTATGCAATTTTCATGTCAATTTCGGGTTCACGGGTCAATTTCGTGTCACATGTCATTTTCGTGTCGTATCGTGTCAACCCGTAAAGTGGTCGTGTCGTGTTTGTGTTGCGGTTTTTAAACAATTTCGTGTCACTAGTCGTGTTCCGGTTGACTGTAAATTTAAAAATAAATTATCAAAACACGACGCGTGACACGAATTGCCACCCCTAATCAATCCGTTCCTTTTACAAGCTCATTTTTTGGTTTCGTCTAACACTTCAGCTTCTTCTTTCTTTTTTTCAAATATAAAATTCTCAATTTAGTTTTTTTTTTTTTCTACTTCTTTGTCAAGTGTCTAATTTATTTGTTGTTAAAGGGTACTTTAGATTTTTTGTTTTGTTTTTCGACAGAGTTTAAGACCCTGTTCATTTTCCGATTTGAGTTTAGAATTCAAGTTTTACTACAGTAAAAATTTTCAGAAACAGTCACATCTAACTTTGTTTGCCACAATAAAAAGCATTCACATAAAGTCACATTTCAACTCGAATTAAAAATTCGAATCAGCGAACTAAACAAATCTTAAATAAAATTCTTTAGGTTGTGTTTTCTGAAAATTTTACCATTATTGTTTCAAGAACAACGGCTTGATCAACAAAATTTACCCCATCACAGCTTTGGGTTTAAAATAAAAGAACATCATATTTTTGACAAACTTGATAAAATTTCTTTCTTCTTCTCAAGTCTCTGTTCTGATGGATTTTATAAGAAGAGTAAAATTTTCAGATCTGAAGAGATGGTAACAAAGGAAATCGAAACAAAAATTTCAGGAAAAAAAAAAAACAAAGAAAAAGTGAGAAAGAAGGAAGTGGAATGACGAAATAAACTGCAAAATACTTGGGTATAAAAATTAAGATAAGTGTGTGAGGAATAGAAAAATTTTTAATTAATGGTTTTGTATAATAATCACATGAGTGTTTAGAGAGATTGTAATATGTCTTAATCAAGATTACAAGTTGTTTGAGTATTAAAACATGAAAACTCGTGTTAAAGGGACTTCAAAACGCTGCATTGGAGAAACTACTTTGATTCGGCCAAACCTGCTGCAGCCGAAATGTTTGCATGTCTCGGGTTTATTTGCGGCTGCAGCGAAAAAACATCTGCTACAATGGAAATTATGCAGAAAATACTGTTTTCATGAGTTTATGTGATCTAAAACGTTTCAAACCATTACATCCATTGGTGATATGTTTTCATACATATCTGAACACCAATTAGCAATAGATATAACTATTGTAATAGGTGTATTAATCCATGAAAAGATACCTTTACATTGAAAAGGTATCTTTATGTGAATGGTTGTAATGTTTAAGGAGGATGCATTCATTCATGAAATGATACCTCTGTCTTTATTAATTCTCTAGAAAATTTACATACTTTTTTCATGTTCTGAAACTCAATATTATTGCTAGATATTGTATTCAAGGGTTTGTTGTATCTTGGGGGTAATTTGCCATTAAAACTCATTAGCAAACTTTGAGATGTGAGGGCAAATAAAACCTTAAAAGAAAGTATTCCTATACGCCTCAAACCCTATCTTGTTTCTGTATTCTTTTCACCCTCCACACTAAAATTTCTCCAACAATCTTTAAGGTTTTAACTTGCTGTAATGGAGGTTGAAAAGAACATGACGTCTTTCCTCAATCCGAATGCCCAACTTGATAGATTTGACGGTACCAATTTCACCCGCTGGAAAGGAAAGTTGTTCTTTCTTCTCACCGTGCTCAAGATTTCCTATGTGCTTGATCCGAAGTTGGAGCCTCTTCCGGAAACGAAGGAGGATGATTCTAAAGACTTGAAGGCAGCAAGGAAGAAGTGTGAAGATGATGAAGTCATGTGTCGGGGTCATACTCTCAACATTTTCTCCGATAGGCTCTATGATCTTTATAACTCGATGGAGTCTCCGGTGGAGATTTAAAACGCTCTCGAATACAAGTACAAAACTAAGAAGGAAGGTACGGACAAATTCTTCATCTTGAAATTTCTTGAATGTGTCATGGTTGATACCAAGTCCGTTCTAGATCAAATGCATGAATTGCAAGTCATTGTTACTAAGCTTCGTGAATTGAAAGTTGAAATTTCTTAATCATTCCAAGTGGGGGCAATTATTACTAAATTGCCTCAAAGTTGGAATGATTATAGAAAGAAACTCCTTCATAGGAGAGATGACATAACTTTAGAGGAATTACAAAAACACTTGAGGATCAAAGAAGAGACTAAGTCTCGTGATCCCAAGGGCAAGATTATAGATTCCTCTAAGGTTAATGTTGCCGAAGCTAGTAAGTTTTTCAAGAACTTCAAAGTCAATAATGACAAGAAGTTCAAAAGGCCTGGTAATGGCCAAAAGAAATTTTCTGGAAATTGTTTCTTTTGTGGAAAGAAAGACCATCGCCAAAATGACTACAGATACAAGAAGAAAAAAAGAAGAAGTTAACACCAACAAGGCCAATATTGTTGAAGAGAAATCCGAAGACATTTATGATATGGTTTCAGAAATGTAAATTGGCATGATTACCGAAACTAACATGGCTGCAACAAATTCCTCCGAATGGTGGCTTCATTCCGGTGCCACAATCCACGTTTGTAATGACAAGAATTTGTTCTCATCATACAAAGTGAAAAAGGAAGGACAAACGGTTCTCATAGGGAATAATGATGCAGCGATGGTTGCCGGGAGAGGAATGGTGGAGATCAGGTTTACTTCCGGAAAGAAGCTTACTTTAAATAATGTTCTTCATGTTCCTAACATTAGGAAAAATCTTGTATCCGCTAGTCTAATGTGTAAAAATGGACATAAGATTGTACTTGAGGGCAATAATTGTATTGTATCTAAGAATGTGATCTTTGTGGGAAAAGAATATTCTTGTGATGATATGTACAAACTTAGTATTAATAATAAAGATGATGTGAATTCTCTTTATATTGTTGATTCTTTTGATGTTTGGCATGCACATTTAGCACACTTAAATTTTAAATCTTTGAAATATATGTCTAAACATGGTTTGATTAATTGTAAAGATGTTAAAAATGATAAGTGTGAAATTTGCATACAAGCAAAGATGACTAAGAAACCCCTTCCTAGAGCCTAACGAAATACTCAAATATTAGATATAATTCATACCGATATTTGTGAGTATAATAGTATTTTAACGAGAGGAGGAAAGAGATACTTTATCACTTTCATTGATGATTGTTCTAGATGCACTTGTGTGTATTTACTAAGAACAAAAGATGAAGCCTTTGATAAATTTAAAATTTATAAGGCTGAAGTTGAGAACCAAAAGACAAGAAGATCAAAATGGTTCGAAGTGATAGAGGTGGTGAATATTTCTCAAATGAATTTGATGCCTTCTGTGAAGAGCATGGTATTATTCACCAAAGGTCAGCCCCTTTTACTCTTCAACAAAATGGATTGGCTGAAAGAAAAAATAGAATTTTTACCGATATGATTAACTCTATGCTTTTTAATGTTAAATTGCCTAATAATTTATGGGGGGAAGCTTTACTTACTACATGTCATGTTCACAATAGAATTACATCTATGAAAACACATGTATCTCCATATGAAGTATGGAAATGAAAAAACCAAACTTGCTGTATTTAAGGGTGTGGGATCGTCTAGCCTTTTATAGAGTGATTGACCCTAAATCATCAAAGTTAGGTGCTAGAGGAATTAAAAGTGTTTTCGTAGGATATGCTGAAAATTCTAAGGCTTATAGATTATTGAATCTAGATTCTAATGTCATTGTGGAATCAAGAGATGTTGAATTTATTGAGAATAAGTTTAGCCTTGATTCTTCCACTGAATTAGAATCTAATGTTATCAACCATGTGTTGACATTCCTGGTACCTCCACTAATAAAAGAAAAGAGTCTATGACATCTTTCGAACTGAGAAGAAGTCAACGTGAAAGAAAAGAAAATGACTTAGTACCGGATTTTATTTCATCTCAAGTTTTAACCTTTTTAGTTGAAGGAGATAGAAATGGTGTACTTAATAAATATCATTGTTGCTTAATGTGGAAGAATATCCAAAGACATTTAGTTAAGCTATGTCTTCAAGGGATGCCTCCTTTTGGAGAGAGGCCATGAATGATGAAATTGATTCGATTATGTCAAATCAAACTTGGATCTTGGTAGATCTTCCTCTGGGATCAAAACCAATAAGCAACAAATGAGTGATTAGAAGAAAGTACAATACCGATGGGTCTATTCAAACATTCAAGGCTAGATTGGTAGCCAAGGGCTTTAAACAAAAACGTGGTATAGACTATTTTGATACATATGTTCCGATAGCTAGATTGACATCCATAAGAGTGTTATTTGTAATTGCATCAATATACAATTTGCATGTTCATCAAATGGATGTTAAGACGGCTTTTTTATATGGTGATCTTGATGAGGAAATCTATATGGAACAACCCGAAGGGTTCGTATTACTTGGAAATGAAAAGAAGGTTTGCAAGTTAGTCAAGTCACTTTATTGTTTAAAGCAAGCACCAAAATAATGGCATGAGAAATTTGATAATGTCATTTTATCTCATGGTTTTAAGCATAATAATGCAGATAAATGCATATACTCTAAATTTACAAATAATTTTGGTGTGATTATATGTTTATATGTTGATGACTTGCTTATCTTTGGAACAAACATGCAAGGGGTAAATGATACCAAGAAATATCTAACTTCACAATTTAAGATGAAAAATCTTGGTGAGGTAGATACTATCTTAGGTGTAAGAGTAAGGAAGTATAGTGGGGGTTACTCGTTGTGTCAATCTCATTATATTGAGAATGTACTTCTTAAATTCAATCATTTGAAGTTTAAAGAAGCGAATACCCCATATGTTTCTAGTACTAAATTACTAGAGAATGCATGCCGAGCGGTGACGCAGCTTGAATATGCTAGTACAATTGGTAGCTTAATGTATGTCATGCATTTTACAAGACCCGACATAGCATTTGCGGTATGTAAAATGTCTAGGTTCACGAGTAACTCGGGTATTGAACATTGGAATGCAATTGGTAGAGTACTTGGTTATCTTAAAAGAACTATTAATTTGGGTTTGTCATATAATGACTATCCGGCGGTACTTAAAGGGTACTCGGATGCAAGTTGGATAACAAGTACAACTGATAACAAATCCACATCCGGTTAGATTTTCAAAACTGCGAGAGGAGCTGTCTCTTGGGCTTCTAAAAAACAAATGTACATAACTCATTCTACGATGGAGAGTGAGTTTATAGCACTTACCGCTGCGGGCAAAGAATCATAATGGCTTAGAAATCTATTGTTTGATATTGAGTTGTGGCCACAACAGATGCCATCTATTTCTTGTACTGCGATAGTGAGGCTACTTTGTCTAGAGCTTATAACAAAGTTTATAATGGAAAATCTAGACATATTAGCTTAAGACATAAATATGTGAAACAATTAATAACTAATGGTGTTATCAATATTGTTTATGTTAGGACAAATAAGAACCTAGCGGATCCTTTGATGAAAGGTCTTTCAAGAGACTTAGTCAAAGAAACATCCAGTGGAATGAGACTGAAACCTTTCTTTGAAAGAGTCACCGATGATGGTAACCCAACTATGTAGTAGTTGTACCGCTATTCCATAGTTAAATGGGTAAGAACAAGTCATTGTTATGTAATTAGGTTATCACCGAAATTTAATTAGACCTTTTTCAAGATGTCAGTGTAAAATAGCTACGTGGTTGAGGTCGAGTTTATACTCTTAATGGAATTCGAGTCTCATAGTAGCTAGAGATATAATTCAAAACTTCACCTAAGTGAACATAAGAAATGGTGTTATTCCTAACAAGACCGTGGTTTAGTCTTGTAAATGTTCATGAATTCAAGATAGAACACAAGGCCGGAATAGTGCTAAACGATTGGAATAGATTTTAACTCTGGGATAACACATATGTGATATATTTCCGGTATTTGCTCAAAAGACAAAGTTTAATGCAAAACACATTGTTGTCTTGTGAATACTTTGAAGTATAGTCACTAATTGGAGGTTAAAATCGAAAGATACCTTCATGTATGTGTGTGTTTATCGTTGTTAATTATGGATAAATATTACAATGTAGTGGGGGATTGTTAGAGAGATTGTAATATGTCTTGATCAAGATCACAAGTTGTTTGCATTGAAAACTCGTGTTAAAGGGACTTCAAAACGTTGCATTGGAGAAACTACTTTGATTCGGCCAAACCGGCTATAGCTAAAAATTTTGGCTGCAGCCGAAATGTTTACATGTCTCGGGTTTATTTGCGGCTGCAGCAGAAAAACATCCGCTGCAGCGGAAATTATGCATAAAATAATGTTTTCATGAGTTTATGTGATCTAAAACGTTTCGAACCATTACATCCATTGGTGATATGTTTTCATTCATATTTGAACACCAATTAGCAATAGATATAACTATTATAATAGGTGTATTAATCCATGAAAAGATACATTTACATTGAAAAAGTATCTTTATGTGAATGATTGTAATATTTAAGGAGGATGCATTCATTCATGAAATGACACCTCTGTCTTTATTAATGCTCCAAAAAATTTACAGACTTTTTTGATGTTTTGAAACTCAATATTATTGCTAAATATTGTGTTTAAGGGTTTGTTGTATCTTGGGAGTAATTTGTCATTAAAACTCATTAGCAAACTTTGAGAAGTGATGGTAAATAAAACTTTAAAAAAAAGTATTCCTATACGCTTCAAACCATATCTTATTTATGTATTCTTTTTATCTTCTACACTCAAATTTCTCCAACAATGAGAACATAAAAAAAGATATGCAGATAGTGCTGGAACTTTGGACGGGTCGCCCGCGACAGCCCGAAAAGCCTGAGTTTTTGCCCGAGCCGCCCGAGAAATTCAGGCCGCCCGCCCGAGCCCGAATTTCACCTTGAATGGGCCGCGGGCTTGTATTAGGCGGCCCGAGCCCGCCCTAATTGCCCGAATTATTTAAACTTTTTTTTTAATATTAAGTTATTTTGTGTTAACATATATATATATATATATTACAATTTGAAATTTGAAATGAACACACGAACTATATAAAAAAATTATTTCTTTATTAATTTTTAAATTTATAAGTCATGATTACCTCATTAAAAATCTTACCAAGAAAAACCCAATTGAGATAAAAACTTGGCAATGAAAAAAGAGTGCAATTATATTGTGACGAATTACAAATTTTACAAACTTACAAAGTTATACAATTACAAATACAATGTCAAAGGTAAATACATATTTACAAATTACAAATTTACAATTTAATTTGAAGCTGAAGGATCATCTTCAACATTAAATGTTAATCGATTAAATTTATTGATCCATTATTGGCTTGCCGGTGAAATTGTATCTTGTAGACGTTAATCGGCCCGATCCCAATCCTTAATGCAAACCAAGGCTTCAACATTGAGTGACTGATCTTTTAAAATAGAGATCATCAAATAGCGATGAAGTTATTAAACCAATCATTGAGTGACTTTTGATAAATTATTAATTTACTTTGGTATGCAAGTAGAAAGTTACTTTGATATAGTCACAAAGAGAGTGAAGAAAGTGGAAGAAAAAAGAGGATAATTAAGAGGATGATGAGAGATTGTGAACAGAAAAATAGATAAAAATAGAAAGAAGAGTATTACAGAGTAGAAAAATACGAGTATCTATAAGAACAAAACCGGCATTATATAGAAACAACACTTTTTAAAAATGGAAAATAATAAAAATGTGATGGCAATGTGTTTCTTTCCTTGTGTATATTATTTTTTGAGGAATCTTTTTATCATGTGATTGATTATAAAAAAAGGTCAAGAATGTGAAAATTGAAATATTAAACTGTTAAAATAAGAATTTACTCTTTCTATTAAAGAATTGTGTGTTTACCTTAATTAATAAGTTAAAAATTTAAATAACAAATATGAGCATTGGGTCTAGTGGTATGATTCTCGCTTTGGGTGCAAGAGATCCCGAGTTTGATTCTCGGAATGCCCCAATTTGTAGCAACTAATTTTTTTGGGCAGGCTTCGGGCAAAATTTGGGTTTCCGGGTCGGGCAATTCGGGCAGTCGGGCATGAACAGAAAAATTCAGAAACAACTCCGACGGACGGCGGTCGACGACACCTACACGGTGGCGGGTTCCGGCGTGGTCTCAAAATTCGGGCTGCCCGAGCCCGAGCTTGAATTTTCACCTTGGACGGGCCGGCATATGGGTCTGCCCGCCCGAGTCCGAAAAAATTTGGGCTTCGGGCCGCCCCCCAGCCCAAAGTTCCACCACTGTGCAGATTTAATAGGAATTTTTCAGTGCAATGAGGAAGGAGATGAATTTTTCTCAGTTTCGTGTCAATAATTTTTCAGAGGGTTAACACGGTAAAGGTTCTTTATTATTATTATTTTTTTAAGAGAATTGTGACTTGTGAGCATTATTATTGCAGAGATAAAATCGTTTTCAAAGAGTTTATGGGTCCCACAAAAATTCAAATCAAGTGACACGTTAGCGCCAGCTGACGTGGTGTTGCTCACCGCAGATGCCCTTGGGTTAATTCAAAATTACCCCCACCAATCCACAAATTTGCCTCCGGAAACAGTAAAAATTGCTTAGAAAAGTAGAAAAAAACCGCGAACTTGGAGAATGGTAAAAAAACTCTTTTGGCGCCAAAATTCAATCCCATATAAAATCCCAACTCTCTTATTCCCCCTTTCATTTCCCTCTCTTTTTCTCCTTTCTTCTCTGAAACCCCCCATTTTCATTCCTCAACCCAAAATTTCTCAACCTTTTCGGAGCTCCAACAATGGAGGCCGATCATCGGACAGTAGAGGAAGAAGTGACGATCAAGAAGGTTTCAGAAATGCCGGAATCAGATATTCTCCTAGCGGTCTCGGTCTCCGGGGACTATCCAGACGCCGCAGCAAAGTTAGTTGTTGATAATCCGTTGCCGGTGACGGTTAAGCGGACGATGACGAGCACCGGGGCTAGGATTTCGGCGCAAATCAGGCGAGAAGAGGATTCTGAGGAATCGGAGAAGGAAAAGGTGAATGTGGCTTCCAGAATGTCGTTTGACGACTTTCTTAGGGTCACGAACACGAAAGTCATGACGACGGAGGAGTATCTCAGATCCCAGGCGATAGGAGAGCCCAAGATTGAACCATCTGAAGTTGATGAGTCTCGGTGCGAGCCGAATTCGGCGATTCGAGTTAAGGAGGAGGCTGATGTTCCTCACATTGATGGCCTCAACGCCGAAGAGAAAAAGGACGAACCGATGGGAGAAATGGTGGCAGACAAGGTAAATGTGGCTTCGAGAATGTCGTACGAGGAGTTTCTGAAAGCTACGAACTCGAAAGTCATGACAACGGAGGAATATCTCAGCTCTTGGGCTAAAGAAGAGCAGAAGATTAAACAATCTGAGATGGAAGAGTCTCGGTGCGAGTCGAATGCGATGATTCGAATCAAAGAGGAGTCTGATGTTCCTCAAATTGAAGGTCTCAATGCGGAAGAGAAACAGGAGGAATCAACGGGACGAGAGGTGTCGAATAAGGTAACTTCAACTTGGAGAATGTCGTTTGATAAATTTTTGAAAGCTACGAACACGAAGGTCATGACAACGGAGGAATATCTTAGATCTCAGGCGAAAGAAAAGCGGGAGATTAAACAATCTGAAGTCGAAGAATCTCGGTGTGGGTTGAACGCTGCGATTCGAGTCAAGGAGGAGCCTGATGTTGGATTTGAAGGAAAAAGATTGAATGAGCAGGTTGAGTCTGTAGATGAAGGTCTTGGTTCTCTGAAAAAACAAAACGTGGTGAAGCGTTTAACAGATATTATGGAGGAATTTGAACAATGGTGTCAGGAGAAAAGCACAAGTAAACCAATAGTGGGCTTGAAGCACAATGTTTCATGTGAAGGTCTCAATGCCCAAGTGAAACAAGAGGCGCCAATTGAAGCTGTTCCGATTAGCTGGGCAAAGGCCATTGTCCCAGTAAAGGATGAACCGATCGATGTTGATCCCATCAACTGTTCGAAGCCAGTCGTCACAGTAAAACAAGAACCTAGTTTGGGAGTTGGGCAGAAGCCTTCTGTGGTGAAGGAAGAACCAGTCAAAGAAATTACACGTGAGAGTTTCATGAAGAAGTTCAATAGAATCCCTTCTAGACGAGTACAGACTTCACAGAGTACATCTGATGCGAAGAAGCGACGGACTGAGGATCAAAAGCCTTGTCTTATTCCAGTGGAGGACGGGGACTTCCCCGAAGAGCCCGACTGGTTTTTGGTGGGCAGAACAATGGTTACTGCGCTTTCGATCACTAAAGGCAGAAAATTGGCGGACAATGAGATTGTCCATTTCTCTTTATCTTCCAACGATTGGAGGTCTAATGCACATTGGATTGTTCGTTTTTCAACCAAACGCCATGGAGAGGTATAAACTTGTTCCTTGTTTGTAAAATGTTCCATTGTTTTGTCGTATGCGTCGAGGAGTGTAGGTGATTATTCTTGAGTTACTTGTTCATTCAAAGGCTTGAAAGTGATATGTGGTCTATTTTGTTTAAATATTAGATTGGTCGTCTTCCCATGGAGTGGGGAAAATGTGTTGTTCCGCTTGTGAGTTCTGGTAAGGTGAAATTTTATGGGCGTTGTATTGCTGCACCATCATCCCTTTCTATGATGCAAGATATCATGTTGTATGTGAGGTAAAATAGCACATTCTTATCATGCTTTAGTTTTCTCATTTGACATTGCCTTTTCTCTCTCTAATTGATAGATTACTTGTGTATGTATAGTTTTTACATTCATCGTTCAATATTTACGGATGATGACAATTCTTCATGGGGGAGGAAGCTAGAAGCTGTGCACATTGACTCCACGATTTATCCTCTCCTCACTCTTTTCAAATGGCTGAAGATCAAACCTTATCAGAAGGTACTCTTTTAACTTATTATGCTATTATTTAACATTTTACAAAAGCAACAGTAAGTGAATCCTTAAACACGCATTTGGTTTGTTTATGAACAGGCTGAGTATACCCCGGAAGAGCTTGATTCTCGCAAGCGTCTCTTAAATCTCGAAGTATGTACTTTTTTTTGGGTTAGTTGCTGGAGATATGCAAATCACTGGATATTAATAGGCAGTGCTTACAAAGCATAGTATCGTTTTCTTTTTATAAAAAACAGGCTGAACCAGATGAAGCTGGGTCGATGCTGCCCATTGTGAAGCGAAGGAAAGGTTGCCAGCAGTATCCAGAGCAAGGCAAAGATGAGCAAGCTGTTTCACAATCTTCTTTGAATAAGCTTGTTGGTGCAGTAGATGCTTATAATTTGGAGGTTTGTGATGTTTAATTCGGTGTGCAATTAACTTATGGTGTTATATTTTTTACACTCATCATGTTTTTAATTTATCCTAATACTTTAGGTGATGGAACCGCCAAGCACTCTGACGTGTAATCTAAGGACATACCAGAAACAAGCTCTTCATTGGATGTCAGAACTAGAGAAGGGAATTGATGTTGAGAAAGCAACAAAGACTCTCCATCCTTGCTGGGCAGCCTATCGTATAAGTGATGAGTATGTAGTTCTTTGTTAATGTTATAGAGGAAAAATGAACACTAATAAACGAGTTTCATTTGCTACTTAAATTGTAGCTCTTTTTGTCAAACCAATACAGTAGTTAAATGATAAATTTGTTTTGGCAGGAGAGCTTCCTCAATCTATGTGGACCTCTTCTCAGGTGAAGCAACAACTAGGTTTCCAACTGCAACCCAGATGGCAAGAGGGGGAGTGAGTACTCAATCACTTTACTATATTTTGGTGGTACATGCATCAATATTTTGTAGCAAAATACAGGGTCTCGCTTTGTGCCACTTGTTGCGGTTACTAATTAGCATTCAAACTCCGTTTTTGTGTCTTTAGATCCTAGGAGACGCAATGGGGCTTGGGAAAACTGTAATGACAATTGCTTTAATACTTAAAAGTTCACGCCGGGGTAGTCCTGATGACCAAGGACTTGTTAAAAAGGCTGCTGATAGTACTGAAATTATTAGGAAAGATTCTCAGATGGACGCCACATTCAAACCAAAGGGTGGTACTCTCATTATTTGTCCTATGGCTTTGTTAAGCCAGTGGAAGGTAACTTTACCTTGTTTGTTAATGCTCTGAATAATATGAAACTGAGGATATTAAGTTTCTTTAAACTTGCTATATCACTTATTGGACCCTTGAAAAATTACCAGGATGAGCTTGAAACTCATTCAGAGACAGGAAGCATTTCCATTTTTGTTCACTACGGTGGAGGAAGAGCACATAATCCCAAGGAGATTGCAGAACATGATGTCGTCTTGACAACATATGGTGTCTTGTCTAACGCTTATAAAAGTGTAAGGATGTGTTCGTTATATATTGTTTTAGACCAATCTTTCCCTTTTAATTTTAATTATTTGTTTTCTATAGAGAAACTTTTTTAATCGTTATACAGGAGGGAGAGGACAGCATTTTCTACAAGGTGGACTGGTATAGGGTAGTGCTAGATGAAGCTCATACAATTAAATGCTGGAAAACTCAAGTTGCTGGGGCTTGTTTTACTTTATCCTCTCATTGCAGATGGTGTTTGACAGGAACACCTATTCAGGTCTGCCTATTGCCTCACGTTCACATTATCCTTTTTGACATGCCAAATTCTGTTTGTGTGTGTGTCTCTGTGTGTGTCTCTGTGTGTGTGTGTGTGTGTGTATAGTTGGTTGAAGTTGAGAACCACTTTTTCCAATATTTTCTCGTAATTGATGAATTAGTTCAATTGCTGCAGAATAATTTAGAGGACCTCTACAGTCTTCTATGCTTCTTGCATGTTGAGCCATGGTGCAATTGGGCATGGTATGACAAAACATGTTAAATAAGAACTCTCTATATATGCATATATACCTTATATAGTAATTAATCATAGGTTTACGTTTTCCTTCTCTCATTTTCTTCATTTTTTTTTCTTTATCGTAGTAGATTAGGTCTCTCAAGTGTGAGTTTGTTACCTCATTAATTCTTTTATTCAGCCATTCATAATACAACCCTACCCATTTGCAGGTGGAACAAGTTGATTCAAAAGCCTTATGAGAACGGTGACCCTAGGGGGTTGCGGCTAATAAAGGCTATTTTGAGGCCGCTTATGTTGAGAAGAACAAAGGAATCAAAGGACAAAGAAGGAAGGTGATTATCTTTATATCTTCTCAGTTCCTGTACATTGCCTTTTACCCTATTTGATTCAATATAAGCATTTTAACATTTGGTAAATGGAAACTCAGGCCCATACTTGTTCTTCCTCCCACCGATATTCAAATTATCGAGTGTGAAATGACGGAGACCGAGCAAGATTTTTACGATGCCCTGTTTAAAAGATCTAAGGTATAGTTTTGCTTCAGATTTAGTTCTATTTATGCATTATTTTCTTTATGAGTTTCTCAACAAATTACACAACTAAACACTTTTGTATGAACAGGTCCAGTTTGACCAGTTTGTGGCTCAAGGCAAAGTTCTACATAACTATGCTTGTATCCTTGAGCTGCTTTTACGGCTGAGGCAGTGTTGCAACCACCCTTTTCTTGTTATGAGGTGAACTGAATAGTAATATTGTTAAGTTACATGGTCCATTCCATTTTCGTGCTTCTGATTTCCGTGGTTTTTTGACTTGCAGTCGAGCAGATTCACAGAAGTACGCAGACTTGAACAAGCTTGCTAAAAGATTTTTTGGAACAGACCCTGACTCGGCTTATTCAGCACCAAATGCCCCCACTAAAGCATACGTTGAAGAGGTAGTCGAGGGCATTCGACGTGGCGAAAGCTCGGAGTGTCCCATATGTATGGAGTCCGCAGATGACCCAGTACTAACACCCTGCGCGCACAGACTGTGCAGGGAGTGTCTTCTCTCAAGCTGGCGATCCCCAGCAGCTGGGTTATGCCCATTATGTCGTCAAATGATTCGAAAAACTGATCTCATAACATGCCCATCCGAGAGCCGATTCCTAGTTGATGTTGAGAGGAACTGGAAGGAATCATCAAAGATTTCAAGCCTCTTGAACTGCTTGGAACGAATTCGCCATTCTGGCTCCGGTGAAAAGAGCATTGTTTTCAGTCAGTGGACCACGTTTTTGGACCTTCTAGAGATCCCTTTGAAGAGGGAGGGAATTGGGTACTTGCGCTATGATGGAGGGCTGACACAGAAGCAAAGAGAAAGGGTCTTGTATGAGTTCAATGAGACCAAAGAGAAAACGGTATAGCACTTCAAACTACTATTTTTTTCACTTGTTCTCTACTGTCATAGCCTTGATACTTTGTTGCTAATAATGTGGGCTGGTATTGTATTTCAGGTATTGTTAATGTCTCTGAGAGCTGGTGGTGTGGGATTGAATTTAACTGCCGCATCAAACGTCTTTTTGATGGTACATTTTGCTTTCCAGTTTTGCAATTATTTCCTCCCCTCTTTTTTTTTTTTTTTTTTTTTTTTTTGGAGTTCAATGTATTAAAAGATGGACCATTTTATTTGTCAAACGTGTTATGTTCTGTACATAGGATCCATGGTGGAATCCAGCAGTTGAAGAGCAGGCAATCATGCGTATCCACCGCATTGGCCAAAAAAGAACGGTTTCTGTTCGTAGATTCATTGTCAAGGTTAGACATGTTGACCATAATTGATTCAATTCAAGTTTGTCCACGATGAGTTGGTGGAGCGGGTCAAATTTGACCCGGAACCTCTGATAATCTGAGTTGGGTTCCTTAGGATCCCTGACATGTTGACTGAGTCGTGGACCCAACATCAATATGGTGTAGATCCAACTCTAAATATTTTTTTTTTTTTTTTTGGCTCAATTTAAGGTAGAAACGAATGAAAGATGGTCTAGGACTAGGATATACTATATGGCACACCCTAATCAACGGTCTGTGACTATGGTATCCAAAGTCCCAACAAAAAAATTTAAATTGTCCAATTGAAAAAAAAAAAAAAAAAAAAAAGAAGAACAAAGAAAAGAAACAAGCATGAATAATTGGACTAGAGGCCACCTGAGTTCCATGTCGCACAAACTTAAAAGAAAATGTTGGACCAGAATGCCAATTGTATATTTACAATTAAAAAGTGTGATATGCTATATTGTATTTATTTTTGTTCCAATGCATAATACTATTTAAAATGCTAAATTTATTTTTTTTCATAATTATTAAGCTTTGAAAGTTATAAAAGTAAATTTTTATGTTTAAAATAATTATAAAATGCAAAAATTACAATGATTACATGAAAAAATAAACATTTCAAATAACAATTAATAATATTGCATTAGAGTATTTTTTTACACTCAAATATTAAATTTATAATGAGTATATTAATTATAGCATTACATCTGTTTTATGGTAATATGCCTCGTCATAAACTAGAAGTAGAACCTTAGCCAACTTAATAAAGCAGCACAAAACCGACTTACTTGCCTTACCATAAAGTAAAAAACGACTTAGTTCTTGCCTTACATTAGCCATATGATATTTTTTTCTTTTCTCTGTTGTTCCACCAAAAAAAAAAAAATGATGATATGCCTAATGTTGTCCCTTAATTGGAATTAGCATTTAGTGTTCATCTAAATATTACATAGGCATTTACAAACTAGTCTTGGTATATCTTACAAGTAACTTTCTGTTTTCATCAATACTTCACTTATTTTACCATTGTTTGTCGTTGCTTTTAACTTGCATTGTCAAACAATTAGTTTAAATTAACCAACTCTGAATTAACACAGGACACTCTGGAGGAACGCATGCAACAAGTTCAAGCCAGGAAGCAGAGATTGATTGCTGGGGCTCTTACTGACGAGGAGGTTCGGTATGCCAGGATTGAGGAGCTCAAAATGCTTTTCAGATAAATATTTATTGTTTAATTTCCAAACCATTCTGCTAATTTATCTCTTTTCTACTCGGTTTTTTTTTTTTGGGTTGATGAGGATGGATTTTATGGTACATATTTATGTACAGCTGGGTTCATTTAGGTATGCAACTGCGGCTTTTCATGTCTTGTTCTGGGTTTTGAAGAAGAGCCCAATTTTGTAAATTTTGTCGTCACCAATGATATAAATTCAAAGCTTAACTCGTCCTGATCATATCTACACTTTTGACTAGAAACAGTGATTTGTTTATTTGGCTAATTCACTTTAGGATTAATTTCCGATTTGACATTTTAAAGAATATAATTTGTCTCATTGTTTTTTACTGCTAAAAATGGCACCATTTTTTTTACAAACTTATTATAAGTAGTAATTTTGATATTTTTATCATTGACACGTTGATCTTTTGATACTTTTATTAAGAGTGTGAATAAAACTGTTAAAAAATAATATTTTACCAACTAATTACTCTTCAGTATTTTGTTTTCCCTAAGTTCTAAATTCTTGTCATTTAACAAATTAAAAGAGAGATCTGAAAAAAGAAAAAAGAAAAAGAAAAAAAAAAGTAACAGACCATTGGAATATTCTGGAAAAAGACGGTTATATCCTTGACTCGTTTGTAGTTTGACCGCATCGTTGATTGGTTGGGGATGGTCCATAAAATTCTACTTAACGACAATGCGGATAAGGACAATACAATCGAGACACGTGTCCACAAACTTGGTTCTCTAAGGCTCACAATTGACCACGCAAGAAAAGTTTCTGCCGTTAGATTCCGGTTGAAACAAGGAGGGCTGAGATGTTGCCACGTGTGGTTGCTGGTTAAAACGTCGACGTTCGTGACGTCTATTAGAAGCATTTTCCGTATGAGGGTCAAAAACCGGCGGTGAAAGCTAAAACTTGAAAGGGAAGGGGTCATTTTAGAAAAACTCTTCGGGAAGAAGAAGTCCCCCACGGTTTCAAGTGGGTTTCGGTCCCACAAAACTCAGCCTTTGACCACTAGGAATATGATGCTCTTTCGGCTCTATGTTACTTTTCAGTTGGGTGAAGGTTGTTCATTCTTGGCTGGGTTTCAGCTTTTTATCTTTTGGCTCGGCTTGAAAAAGTTGAATGGAATGGAATTGTCCCAAAAGACCACCTCCTTTTTAATTATCAGTAAATACTGTAATTTTAACGGTTTTGTTAAGATTTCACAATCACATATCATATCATTAAAAATTTAAAATGGGCAGGTCCTATTAAAAATCCCTTTTTCAGTCCAAACTAACCCAAATAAAGGTCGTAAGATTAATCCCACAAAGTCACATAGGTTTACCCACAATTCTAGTTTGGTCCTTCATTTTTAAACGTTTCACAGTTGATTTTTAAAATTTTATTTTGTTTTAATTTTAATCTTTTTATTAGTTAGGTGTTAAATATTTGACAGAATATCTATAAATTATGGGTTAAAATTAAAAACATATATAATTTAGGGATTAAAATAAAACATAAAAAAGTGAATTACATAGATAGTCTCTAAATTTTAGTTTTTTCTAATTTTAGTCCTTAATTTACACATATTCTATTAAATATTTAACAACTAATTGACAGAATGACCGAAATTGAAATAAGATAAAGTCTTAGGAACCAATTGTATAAAGTCAAGAATAAAAATGGAATTGAGAGTGTTGATACCCGATTTTGTACCAAGTCCATTTAAGGGTCCAAGCCAAATCATGGCGTCACGCGACGTTATTGGGCTCGCTTCGTGGACTCAAGTCACACTCGGGGAACTTCTGTGGGTTGTGGTTTGGTGGGCCATATGTGATCAAATAGGCCCGTTTGTCGTTTAATTCAATCCAATTTGAATCCCACTTGGGGGGTTTTTAAAATTAATCAGATTAAATACTAATGAGTGATGGAGAATTCTTAAAAAAAGCCTTCCTTCCGTCCTTTTAGAAACCCAAAATTTCTAAGTCCAAACCTTAGAACATCTTTTTCTTCGTCAAGGTTGATTATCAATATTTTGACTCCAATAGAGGCTCTACCCGCTCTAGACATGCCTAATGGAGGCTCCCTCTGTAGCAGGCATGTCTCCTAAAGCATCCTCTTCATATCCAAGTATGCTTCCGTATCAGGCATCCTTCTTTTGGACTTCTTTTTGCCCAACTCATCATCGGAGCAATCTTCATCTGTAGCGTGCTCACCTTTTGAAGTAGCTTCACCCGGAGCGGCCTTCGTCTGGAGCATGCTCACCGTTGGAGCAACTTTCATGTCAGAGCCAACATGACGACTGCTTAGCCAATATCATATAAACCATCTCTGATAAGGTCTGACATGTGATCAGACCTCCGAAAGAGGAAGTCAACGGAGCACAAAGTTGAGTCAAACACTCTTGAGAATTTCGACCTTGGAACTTTTCACTTCAGCTCCAAATCCGGAACTTTGCCTCCAAGTCTTGCCATTTTTGGGTCTTTTCTTTGTCAATCCGGAAAGTCACCTGATCACCTTGCTCTAAAGGAAATTGTGTGTGCAGTTCTCCTTCAGAGCGCCGCCGATTGGGCTTTGGAGCAGCAACCACGAACCTCGCTTTCTATTTCCGGACCAGCTCTTTTTCAATCTCAAAAAGGCTTCTGATGACTTTGCTCCATTTGGATCGCTTATGCATGCTTCCTTCAAAGCGCCGCTAATTCACCCCTAGAGCAAGTTCCCATAAGTCTTCATTCTATTTCAGCTAATCTCCTCTTCAACTCCGGAAAGGTGTCAGAAGGCTTTGCACCATCAGGATTGCTTGTGCAGGCATCAATCAGAGCACACCGTATGAACCTCTGGAGCTGCCGCTAAAATCCTACCAATTTCACCTATAAATACCCCACATCTCCTTCATTTCTAGGGGCGAATCCACCATCTGCACTAGCCACTACTTTTATCCTCATATTACCTTTTCTTTAGACTTCTTTAGTCTCTTGCTAGAGAGACTTGAGGTTCTTCAAGCTCTTCAAAGTCCTTTAAAGCATCCAAGTGTTGACAGCCTTAAAAACCTTTTTCAAAACACTTTTCGATCCATTTCCACCACCATCCTAAAACTTTTTGAAGTTTCTTCATACATTTTCAGGCAACGTCCAAGTCTTCATTTTTGGGGTCACTTCCGCTCATCGTCAGAGCAAGTGCAACGAGCGCCATTCTCATTCCCAGAGCAACACACTTTGTTCATGGAGTTCTTTTCATTAGAGCCTTATCCACCTCACTAATGTCACTCTCACTATCCTCCAAGCCTTATCCACCACTTGAGTCACCACCTTCGCTCCTGGAGCAACCCACGCTTGTCTCCAGAGCACTGCTCTACCAAGGCACCTTCATCCTCCTTTTCTCCATCTCCATCAACTACTTGGTCGCACCTCCCACCATTCTTCATCTCCGGAGTTTTTTTATTTATTTTTGCGGATTCTCTAACATATTTTGCAGGGCATCTTCGTCATTTCGACAACAAAGAGGGTCCTAGAACACGCGTCCTTCGACCTAATTTGGGCTTAACTGACTCCATTTTTTCGTCGGAGGTCACGCCATCATCATCCACTTTGAAGCTCGGTCACATCATATCCGCTTCTGACGAACCGCGTGCTTACGCATGTTAACCCCCGACACGTCAACTTTTTGAACCGGACTCCGACAGAGAATAAACTTCAGAGACTATTTGTAAGATTAATCTAAAGTTATATAATCAAGAAGTTTTACTTTGGGGGCGGGAAATACACCGTCTAAAGAATAAGGCTTTATGCCATTGCCACATGCGCAAAATGTGATGAATAAGAATTCACAAAGTTATTGATAGTCAAGGTTGAATCTTTGAAAGTAGGGCCGGGAGGGAGGATAAAAGTTAGGTTCCATATTAGTTATTTTAGACGACATGCTATTCAAGTTAGTTTTCACAAGGATAGAAGCTTTCCTGCAAACTGCTTTGCCATATATTTTGTTAACGCAGCCACTAAAATATATAAAACCCTGTTTTTTTTTTTTTTTTTTTTTTTAATACGGTATGGGGTTTATGGTTATCACTTTATTCAAAAAATAAAATTATTAAAGTTTAAATTTTGATGGATATACACACACTTATACACCCAACCATTTGAGCTAGCCTCAGGAGGCCATGGAGGATTGAAAACTTGAGAATTGTGATTGAGATTAACAGCATAATAGTCCTTAATAGTAAATCTTGAAGTCTTCAATAATTGAGATGTAGATTTTTCTCATTCAATTACATTTTCCCCATCTAATAAACAATTACATTAACACCCTTTTATTTTGGTTAAGAGACACTAACACCCTTTAATTTGATTTAATTACAATAATACCTCCCTTGATTCGATTTTTTTTCCCTCCTTGACACCTCATTTAAAGGTAATGAAATCCGTATTTTTCTTAAAATCTATCTTTTTAAAATGCCAAAATACCCCTAGAACTCTAAAAAAAATTACATAGTAATCCCCTTGTTCTTCTTATTTATCTTCAACTATCTTTTTTCTAAGCATATATATACATAAACCCTAAACTTCTTAGCAACTGATCATTTAGTCTTTCAAATTTTTTTTTTTCAATTCGATAATTAAGTCTATGATCTTTTAATGTAATGGCAAACATGGACAAATTGGTGCAGGTGTTAAACATAACAAATTATCTGTGCTGTGCATTATTTAAGTGCTAAGGCTAATAGATGAAAATAATATAGCATAATTTCTTTAGTCTCTGTTCTTAGTTTCCCTATGACTTGGGTTGTCACTTAAAAGCCAAGACACTGATGAACGTCTTTAAGGAGCATGGAGAGGTCGAAAATCGCAAGCGGCACCAAAAGGTTCTGTCCCACTCAAAGAGATCAAAGATATTGAGGAGCTTGCAAAGCCGACGTGCCAACTTGTGTCGATTGACATAGGCATCATTCGCTTCGCAGATTTAAATATTCAATTCGAACTGAGATGTAACATTTTCTGAGAGTTTTTAACTGTAGCAGAAAAAGTTAGATGCGACATTTTTTAAGAGTTTTTAACTATAGAAACTTAGAACTAAAAACTCAAATCGGTGAAACGAACGAAACCATAATTTTGATGATGGTGGTCACGAGCTCATGGCAAAGAGAACGATAACTTGTAGGCCGCGGTTGTTTCAACCTTCCTTTTCTTTTTTATCACTCCCTCCCTCTTTAAGGTTTTCTAGGTTGCTTTTTTTTTTTTTCAAGAGTTAATTTAAAAAGAATTAGCTAATAATAAGTATTTTTATTACAAAATTAAAAGTTTAAGGACTTAAATACTTAACTGTCAAAATTCAATCTTTTAGTAAAAAAAATTGTCAAAATAATAATATTAATTACAAAAACTCTCCTAAGCTATAACCCTCGTAATACTTTGCATTTCAATCTTTAAAACGTAACATCTGTTTCCCCTGAATAATAAAATGTTAACGAAAAATCATCTTCGTTAAGTTTTTTTAAATAGAATTTGACATTTAATTTGTTATTTTGGATTATTTTGATAGCTTTTTATGGTTTAAATTTTAGTTTGAATTTAAAACTAATTTAAATTTGAGCTTTTAATTATAATACATCCATTATTGATTGAAGGTAAGTTACAAATTTTATGATTTTTTTTATAGAATAAAAAAAATTTATTAAGTTTTTTTAAATATTTTAAATTAGTTTAAATTCAAATTGAATTCTAAATCATAGAATTATCAAAATAACAAATTAAATGTCAATTTCAGTTAAAAACCTAACAGATAAGACTTTTTTTGTTAATATTTCATTATTCAGAGAGAATTGATGTTATGTTTTAAAGATCAAAAGGTAAATGGTTAAAAGGGTATAACTCAAGGAAAGTTTTTGTAATTAATCCAAAATATAGATGACTAAATGGTCATTTACTAAAGAATGGCAATACCATTTGCGCCAAGCCACCAATTAAGGGGGAAAAAGGTTTAATCCTATAATTGGCTCCTAAATTTTACCATTAATCATACTTCTTTTCAACTTTAAAATATTTTAAACTTATAGAATATTTTAAACTTAACCTTGATTAATCAATCTATATTTTTAGTTTTAGCCCTAAACTCAACCTATTTTTAACACTCAATCAATGAAAAAAAAAATTAAGACTAAAATAAGAAATTTTTTATGGTGGAACCTCAAAAAAGGCTCTACTGACGTAGTATTATTATTTTTACCGTTAGATTAACGGTCAGCTCTGTAAAAAAAAATAATTATGTATGGTGTACTATAAATTTTTAATACGTACACAAACTTAACAGTTAAAAAAATAATTAAACAATTAAAAAAACAATACTTCACCGATGAAGCACTTTATGAGATTCTACCCTAAAGAATCCCAGCAAACTGATAGCAAGAGGCAGCCAAGCCGAAGCCGTGTAGGAACAGGGACAGCTCAACGCCATTCCCTTTTCTGACTGAACCGTGCGCACCACATGCCTCTCCCCCCCTCATATAAAATATCCTCACTCTTCCCCTATTTCTCTCCCAAAACCAACACCCAAACACGCACACAAACGTCTCTCTCTCTCTCTCTCTCTCTAAATCCAATCAAAATCCATGGCAGATGTATCCAGACCAATCTCCGTCGCCGGCGCCCGCCGCCAACCCAGCCGGCTCCAGCGCCGCGCGCCGGCTTCGCTTCAGATCAGCCCCGTCTCTGACTGGAACGTCGCCATCCCTCTCCTTTCTCCGCTCGCCTCTCCCTCATCGCCTCCGCCGCCGCCGAACTCCAAGCCGCTCGATCGGACGGCCGACAATAAATCTCGCGACGCCGACTCCGACAAGCCGCCGGTCGTCGTCTTCAAGAAGTGGCAGGGCGCACCCGGCAGCTCCCTTCTCCTACGAGCCGCCGAAGATCGTCCGCCCCTTCGTGCCGGCATAGATTTGTTCGCTCGTTGCTCGATCAAATACCGCGGGGAATTAGTCAGTAGATCTAACGGTGTATGTTTGACCTAATTTATTATCTAACATGCACGAATTTTGCGAATTGTACACACATGACCGTTTCTCTTATTTTATTTTATTTTTATTTTATTTTGTGTTCGATTTTTAATATAAATGAAAATAGTCATTTGATTTTTATTCTTCTTGAAGATTATTATTCGCAGAGATTTTACTCATAAATACGATAATTCAATTACGAAAATTTTACTTGTAGTTTATTTCCAAATAATTAGAATTTTGTCTTATTTTTTTCATGGAAAACATACTCAAACAATCGAAAGAGAAAAGCGTATCCCGGAAAGTTGAAGGACTCTAAAAACAATATTAATGATAACAATAACATTAATGTTATGCCTTATTTGCTGAGATTTTTTTGAATATCATTAAAAAAATATACAATTATATCATCGATGACAATAGCATTGCAAAACATCATTGATAAGAATAACAATAAGTTGATTATTACTTTTTAACGATATTCAATTGTGTCACATTATTAAATAATAGTGAGCTCAATTATCTTAATTATATATGTATAATGTATAATGTATACAACTTTGCATGCGGTCAAGCAGTGTACACACCGACAAATATATATTATTTTCAAGAAGTCCATAGTTGATAGGATTAGATTTGAATGGTCATACCATCATACGTTTAGGATATATTATATGGTTAGGAAAATGTAAAAGAAGACATATAGAAAGAAGATGCTGAATATTTTTGTAATATTATATTATTCCAAGTAGAAAGCTACTATTATTGAGAAATGAAAACAAATCTAAAAAATTTGGGTGCTTGCTTGCATAAGAGAGAGACATTTGATGGACATTCATTTGGTTTTTATTAAACCAATAACCAAGAATGGTACTTCGTCTATGCATTAGCTTTTGGAAAATCTCAAATGTATTTTTTTATTTGGAAAAAAAAAAAAAAAAAAAGGATTATTTACAATGCATGTTACTTTGAATCTGGTCAAAATTTTATTATACAATGAATGTGCAAAATTGTTGTGACATGATAAAAATTGGCAACTTAAAAGCAAGAAAATGCTTTACTCACTAAAAAATTTTAAAAAAGGTTGATGTGAAGAGTCCGAATTTCCCAACCCCTAAATTTAAAAAATAATAAGAATAAATTAATTAATTAATAAATGAAAAGTTCCAATATTGTTCTTAGTTTTATAAAAAAGTTCAAAAAAAAAAAAATGGAAGGGATTCCTTGGAGACAGATTGAACGGCAAGTAAAATGGTCAAATATTCTATTCTATGACGTAAAAAGGTTTCAGAAACTTGCACTTTCGAGTCAGATTTGCGTTAGATTAACAATTACCAACCGTTCAATATTCATTACCAAAAATAAATAAATAAATATTGATAATCAACCGTTGGTATTTGGGTTCACTGATTGTTTTGAGCAAACTTTCAGGACTTGCAGATTAGGTGACCAACTAAGCCGTCGTATCTTCACAACATTTTCCATTTTGTCTTCATTTTTAGAGAAATAGATAGAAAACATTATATATCTCTTCAATGTTCTTCATTGTAGTGGTTGATTTTTTATTTTTTATTTTTTCTTAAAGAGAAATAGCAATCATATCTCTTCAATGCTATTCATTGTGTTAGTTAATATGTTAGGTTATCATGATAGTTTTTAGCAAAAGTGTAGTCGATGTTGATGTGAATGATATTGAGAAAGCGATGAGCAATCAATAACTACATAATATACAAAATAAAAACAAAAGAAAAATTGTAATAGTTCTTTCATCATTTCACTTTGGTCATTTCCTCCAATAAAATTTTCCAAATATTCCTGTTTTTTTTTTTTTTTTTTTTTTTTTTTTTTTTTTTTTTTTTTGTGGCGCATCATGTTGCATCTTTTTGATCCATTGTGTTCTTTTTTCTTTCTTTTATTTTATTTCATTATCGTATACAATGAAATAATATTTATTAAGTGAAATCAATAAATACAAAGCCACAACCGAGGTACCAACAGGGTGAGCCCAGTACAAACCAACACATACAAGAGATCTAGAAGTAAATATTCTCCATATATGATATAAAACTCGTCCATATATATATATATATATATATATATATAGTTTGAAGTGCTCTCCACTCTCATATCTGATAATGGTATATGACTTTTGTGGCTAGATATGGTTTACTCTCCCAACCACTAAATGTTGGATCTCTCTCACCGAAAACCAAATAAGCAATACCAGGATATAGCTGTCTCAAGATCCCTACTCCAAGATCATATGTAATAGTTTGACAACTTTGACTGTGACAAATCTAAAACTTAAGCTAAATCACAAGTTTCTTGGGCTATTGTATTCAAAACCATTATGATAGACCTGACTTTCAAAGTTAGGTTCCCAACTGTGTAGGCAACTCATACAGTAGAAACTCCATTTTTATCCTCTCGATGGGTACTGCTATTTGAAGAGTTAGACTACTTTTTTGAGGAATAAAAGAGAGAAATAACATAATTTGTAAAGTGATTAATAAATTATAACATAATTTTTAAAAAATAATAAATTATAGCATAATTTGATATTTTAAGTTTTAAACATTATTAAAAATTTAAAAATACACCCAAACCTCCTTTTCTACCGCACCCCTCTCTCTAAACATTTATTTTTAAAAAATAGTATATCATAGCATATTTTTAAAAATAGATAGATTATAGTCAAGTCTACCATGGCTAGCTCCGGTGACCAGAGATCATTTTTTGACAACATGTGACCGTTTTTTCGCGACCGGTGACTATTTTCCGGCGACCGTTTAACAATATATTGACTAGTAAATACTTCATTTACCATTTAATACTGTATTTACTAGTAAATACCATATTTACTTGAAAAGCTAACTACCAACTTCGACGACCGTTTAACGCTGTATTTACAGGTAAATATCGTATTTACCAATAAATATCATACTTATTAATAAATATCATATTTATCTAAAAATTAAGACACCGACTCACAAGACCGTTTGATAATGTATTTATTAGTAAATGTTGTATTTATTAGTAAATATCATATTTATTAAAAAATTTGGCTATTGACACCGGCGACCGTTTAACACTATATTTATTAATAAATACTTTATTTACTAGTAAATATCATATTTATCCGAAGATCGGTCACCGACTACAGCGACTGTTAACCACTGTATTTATCGGTAAATATCGTACTTATTAGTAAAGTCATATTTATCTGAAAATTCAGCCATCGACTCCGGCAACCGTTTAACACTGTATTTATCGGTAAATACCGTATTTATTAGTAAATATCATATTTATACGAAAATTCAGCCACTGACTTTGGCGCACTGTTTAATATTGTATTTAATGATAAATATTGTATTTATTGGTAAATATTATATTTATCTGAAGATCTGGTCACCAACTCCGGCTACCGTTAAACACATTATTTATTGATAAATACCGTATACAAAATTTTAGCTACTGACTTCGGCGCACTGTTTAACATTGTATTTACTGATAAATACTGTATTTATTAGTAAATATCATATTTATCTGAAGATCTAATCACCGACTCCGACTACCGTTAAACACATTATATACTGATAAATACCGTATTTATTGGTAAATATCATAGATTTTAAATTATAACTACTAAAGTATTTACAGATAAATACAATATTTATTATATTCAAAATTATAGTTACTAAAATATTTACAAATAAATATTATATTTACCAAATTTAAAATTATAATTACTAAAGTGTTTACAGGTAAATACAGTATTAATCAAATTCAAACTTATAACTACTATAGTATCTTTAGTAGATATATACAGTATTTATCATATTCAATATTATAAGTACTAAAGTATTTACCCAACTTAAAATTGTAATTACAAAAATAAAATATGATACTACTCGTAAATACCAAGTAAAATATGATAGTTATGTGTATATCCTATATCCCATAGTTACCTAAATATGATATCACTAACAGCATGAATAAAAAACAAAACAGTTATAAAGAAACCATAAACACAAAGGGATCAGCAGAAAGGCACAAATCCGAAAAAGAAAGTTTGCTTATAAAAAAAATAAAAAACATATGTTTCTACTTTCTATTCTAGTGATTTGAAGACCACAGGATCTTCACATTAGTTATCGTTTGTTCTACAAGTATAGAAGGATACATAGAAAGGACAAAGATCAAATCTCCATGCAACCTCATCAACATTTGACCACATGCTTCAGGGTTATGTGAATCAGACATCAGACATCAAATATTATTAATCTCTCATATATTGAAGAAGGAATTGTTCTGAATAAATCGATCTCCTGATCATCAAATATTGCTAATTTCAAAAACAATCCAAGAAACAAAGCAACAAACCCATGAATCTTGAACCCGTAAAGAGCAGATCAGTGCGAGAGAGAGCAGATCGGCGGGAGAGAGAGAGCACATTGGCGAGATTTGCTCTTGACGACACCGGAGAAGACGAGTCGCCGATCTAGATCCTTGCTCTTGACGGCTGAAGAAGACGAGTCGCCCATCTAGGTCGAGATCCTCGACGGAGAAGATTTCGCGACCCTCAACTTCCCGATCATCTGAGACTCCCGACGTGACGTCTGCTTAAGACGGTGATGTTCCCGATCTTCCATCGTCGTCGTTCCAGATCTTCAGTCATTATTGTTCCGGTCAGGAGAGAGAGGGACGTGGGGAGAAGAGAGAGAATCTAAGCTGCATCGGCGGTCGGAAGCCGCCCTCTTCACTGTCGTGGCTGAATCTGCCGTGACAGAGAAAGTAGAGTGAGGCTATAGAGAGAGACGGTAGAGAGAGCCTGAGGAAATTTGTTAGAGAAAGAGAGAAAGAAAGCCTAGAGGGTAAAATTGGAAATTTAAATTTATTTTAGAATATTAATAATAAAGATATCCTATAACTTATCAACATTAAAAATATATGCTATTTACTTTAATTAGGGGTTAAAAATATGCTATTCACGAGGCTTTTATAAAAATAACTCAATAAGAAAATTTTATTAGTAAAATAACTTTTTAAAAATTTTTATTTATAAAATGATTTTTTCTTTTTTTCCTCTTACGAATGAGGTTTACATTTTTTATTTATTTTAACCAAATTTTCTTCTTCCTTCTTCTTCTTCGTCTTCTTCGGTTGGATTTTGAGTCGTTTGAGTTTTACAGTTGGTGAGTTTGGGAAAAAGGTGCGATCGGAGATGTTGGATGGACTCTTGGGCCGAGGCTTTGCCTCTAAATGGTTTGCGCTTTGATCCCTCTTCTCTCTCCCTATCTATGTATATATTGATATATATAGCGACTAGAGATTTTGCAGGAGTGGAGGCGCCATTGATTCCGGCGGTGAACTTTTACTTCCGGCGGTGAACTTTCACTTTCTCTGAAAATAAATAAAATTAAAATTAAAAAGTCATTTTCCTAATTTTACTTTTTCACTTGGTTATTTTAACCAAATTCTCGCTATTCACTGCATTTTTTATTATTTTTTAATGGTCTGATTTTTTAAGGTTCATAATGTTGAAAAGTTAATCTAATAATTAAAACAACAAATATCTTATGATAAAAGTATAATTCTTACATAATCACATTAAATTAAAAAATATACATAATAGATAATTTCTGTTATAGCTCTAAGGTTAAAAAAAAAATAGAAATTCAGCCAAAAAGAAATGATTGTAAATTATTAAATGATTTATTTGGAGCTCACGTTGGTCCAGCCAAAAAGAAAGCTTCTGAAAATAAATTGTAAATAGGTTTAACTTATAATTAGTGAAGTAACATCAATGGTCACAATCTATTTGCTGGTGTATAGAAAAACTTGCAGTTACCAATACAGAAAATGAAATAGAAATTCAGCCAGGTAAACCTATATACAATGCAAATGCAAATAATCGGAAGAAGCCAGTTTTCCTTGTGATGACAGTTTTAGCACTGAAAAGGACTTCATAAATATAAAGAAAGAAAGGAATCAGTTTTAGGGCCCGTTCATTTTGCCAATTTGAATTTAAAATTAGAAAATAGTAGAAAATAGGCCAATATGAAAAGCTTAAGAAAGTATATAGGCTAATTTTTAGTTATAAAAATTAATAAGCTATAACTTGTCAAGTTATGGTTCATAACCAGATAAGTTATGGACAAACTTGTCAAGTTATGGTTCATAACTAGACAAATTATGGACAATTATGGACAATAACTTGTCAAGTTATTGTTCATAACCAGACAAGTTATGGACGAAAATAGTAATTTGGCCTATTTATTAACTTAAGTAAACTATTGGTTTATTAATTTTAATTCATCTCAAATCTTGGCCTATTTTCCTCTTTCTCCCTTTAAAATTTGCCAATTCGAGTTTTACTATAGTAAAATTTTTTTAGAAACAATCACATGTAATTTTTTTGTTACAATAAAAAACGCTTATATAAAGTCACGTATCAATTCAAATTAAAAATTTTGAATTAACGAACTAAATTATTAGATGAAAATTGATTGTCACTTTTAGTATTGCCCCGCATAGCAAAAGTGCAGCTTATTTCATTTTTATCTAATAAGATACTCAAGTTCCATTGAAATATCATAATATTTTTTCTAACTATACGTGAATATTATGAGATATGATGATTGAAAATTGTACATCACTAGTCTTTATTTTTATTTTTTTCATATCCAATCACAGAATTCTTCAAAACCAAAAAAGATTAACTCGCTTGAGGGCCCTTACATCATATTAATTAATGGGCCTCCATTGCATGTCCAAAATCGTACGTTGAAATGGGTTGGGATTCAACTAAGCCCATAGTTAGGTATCAGGGTTGTTAAGGCCTCGTTCATTTCACCGATTCGAGTTTTCAGTTTTAAGTTTCTACAGTAAAAAGCTCTCAAAAAATATTACATCTAACTTTTTCTGCTACAGTGAAAAGCTCTCAGAAAATGTCACATCTCAGCTCGAATTGAAAACTCGAATCCGCGAAGTGAACGGGACTTAAGTAGGCCTGAGATTAGTGTTCTCAGTCTAACGTAAATTACGCCGGTAGAAAATTGTAGTAAAATTTACTAAACTAAACTAAATATCATATTTTAAAATTATTTAAAGTAAATAATAATAATTTACCGCATAAATATTTTATTTATGACTAATAAAAAATAATTTAAATAGTAAAAATTCTTTATTTACGTGGAAAAAAAATCTTTTTACCAGTTTTAAAAAGAAAAATTATGTAGAAATTTTTTTTTACTAGTTGTAAATAAAATATTTACACGGTAAACTGTTATTCACTTTAAATAATTTTAAAATTTGTTATTTGAAACTAAATCTGCTATTTACTATTTTCTCCCTTTGTATACCATTTTTGAAGTCTAGCTATTCATTTCTATTATTTTGATGTGAAAATCATCTAAGTGTATATATATATATATATATATATATATATATTACAAAATCATAAATTTTATTTCTAGCTCTAGAAGTGTTAAATTTCAATTCTAACTCTCTACAAGTGCTCTTCTAATTCACCCGCTCAGCCCACAACTAAACTCATGCTCAGAAGGTCATTATATGAACTATATTACTATTGTTCATGTTCTTTTGCTCACCGTCGAATTTGGAAAATCTAGAGGAATGTCCACTCGATAGAGGTACATATGAAGATTCATGCAGTTTTTAAAATATTGTTAAGATTTGGCTCTACTTTTCTCACGATATATATCAATTTAAATAGGCAATTTTAAGAGAGAAACTAGACTAAAAAAGCAAGTTAAGTGGGGACAACTCCCTAATTTTCTTCTTGAATTTGTCCATCAATTTCAACCTTCAACTATTCCAAAATTGTCCGAGAAGTCACATTTGCGCTAGACATTACCAAATCAACAAAAACAATCTTCCGTGTAAGGCCTTGGTTGAGAGGTTACAATTTGTTGAACCGATTTGATCACAACATTAGCCAATTTGGTTGTGTCAAATGGTCAAAAAGGATAAAACTCCTAAAATCCACCCAAAACAGACAAGACCTCCTCCATGAAAGTGACACTCAACGACCTATCAATCTTGACACACACACACACACACATATATATATATATATATATATATAGTAAAGTGGTGTCAAAGTGCAATACCTTTCTTATATTATTCTGCACAATTAAGTGAATCCAAACACAAACTTACATGCAAACGGATGAAAATTGTGATCATCATCAACTAGTCACATTTGTGCTTTCTTTTTCTACTTTATAATATAGTCCTGCACTTATAAGAAAATACTTTAATTTATGTTTTTGTTTAGGTTAGACTTGGGATAGGGGAGTGGACCCTACATGATTGTCATAGGCACAAACACTCCAAGTCTCATACAGACACTAGATTTCATATGGTCGCCATTTTAGTTTTCATATTGAATTTATTTCTACTTACATGTGGTTTGGGTTGAATTTTGGTATGGATTGAACTGTGGAATTTTTGACAATAAAGAAAGATCAATTTCTCTTTTCAGTGTGTCTGTTTTTGCTTTTGGCCAAGAGATGGATTAGCTTTTGTAAGAAAGGATAAAAGACAAGTCAATTCAAAGAAGATTCCATTAGTATAGAGTTTTCTCATTGTAATGCATCGTTTAATAAGATTTGGGACAACAAAAGGGCATGTAGATAATGGGTCAAAGAAAACGTCCAAAATGATGGGCAAAGTAAAGGTGCACAAATGATAGGGAAAATTAGGAAATCGTGGTCCTAAAAGCTCTTTTGGACATTTTACGCACTTTCTTTATGGACAAAAGTACAAATCCATTATATCCCAAGTTTGAAAACTGCTAACAATATGTGCTGTTGGGAAGGCATAGAAGCTCATATATATATATATATATATATATGTGCTGTTGGGAAGGCATAGAAGCTCATATATATATATATACATACATACACACACATATCCTATATATATATATATATATGTAAGTGTAAATTGCACAAGCACGCCCTTGTTGACAAAATTGCCTTGCGGACGGGCACTACATTCTTCAGCCCTATACTCGACTCGATCTATATCAAAGTGGTAGGAACGTGGGGTTTTCATAGCCTTTGATTCTACTGCTTCCACATGAATCCTTGCCATGTTTATTGCGAGTCGCAAATGGAGATGACTTTGACATCATTAAAGAAGGAATTATTCGAGAACCCTTTTATGCAAGATGGGTCTTAGATTTTTGAAAGATTATGTGGGAACTCAATCATTGTGATGTAGCACAAGTAAAGACTTTGCAATTACCAATTAAGTAAATAAATATTAAAAGGGTTTACAAATAAGTATTGATTATTGTAATGAGAATTCTCCCGTATATTAAAAAAAAATCATATTAAAATAACACAATTTAAAACAATCAGATCACATGATCAAACTTTTATAAGATTAATAAATACATAATAATTGTCATTCAATTTAAATCTAACAGTTGAGAATTGTACATCACATGCGTGTGTGATACCATTTTATTATTTCATATATAGTTTAAGGTATGCTTTTAGTTACAAGAGATGGTTGAAGTGTCCTATGATTTACATGGGTGTGTGAGAAAGACAATAAAATACAACTAAACACGATGACTAGTACTTGTCAAGATGCAAGAATGCAAAAACAAATAAAAGATGGGGAGAAAAAACTCCAAATTAGTCAACCAAAACGTTCACATGTTCGAGACTCTATTTATACCAATTAAGCACGAGGCATGCCTAGTTCTTCAATTCATATATGGGCAATGTAAAAATCACTATCAGATACAGTGATGAGCTATTTTTGAGGAAAAAGAAAAAGGAAAATAAAAACCCAACAAAGTTTGTTTCAATGATGAACCAAACCCAATAATTATTAGTGCAAAGCTCGAGAGGTATTGGTTGGCCATCTTTCCCTTTGTCATTATTTGTTTGCTCTTTTGTAGGATGAATGTCCCATGTGGGCTGTGGTCATAGCCCTCAAGTAAGAGTAACGTCCCAAATAAAAACAATCTACCAACTCCCACTATATTAAACTTTTTTGACAAAATAACCCCCTAATTAGTTTGGTTAGATCACATTCATTAATATATTTTTCTCATTCTAATGACAAATGTAATCCAAAGTCACACACTGCAAGCTAGACATTTGAATTAGATAAGGGAGTTCTGTTGCATTCCTTCTTTTCTTTCACATCATCTTATTAAAGTATTCCAATATTTGAAGCCCTACTCATGATCCGTTTAATTCGTTGATTTGAGTTGATATGTGACTTTATGTGAAAGTTTTTTACTGTAGTAAAAAAATTAAATGTTACTGTTTCTAAGAACTTTTTACTATAATAAAACTCGAATCGGTAAAATAAACGGGCTATCAGCTTCTTATCTTTTTTCCTATGATGATAAAGGGACAAAAAGTAAAAACAAAAAAGGATAGAGATAAATGATAAAATAAAATAAAATAAAATAAAGGAAATCATAGATGGAAAAGTTCCAACACACCCAATATATATTTATATGTATGTATATGTATATGTATATGTATATATTTTAAGGCAAGAGGCAATATCAGACTAATATAGATTATAGAGAGGAGCGGGTAACACCTAAAATCAGATTAATCTTTTTGTCCATTATGCAAGCAAAATGACAATTTTGGAAAAATGATTTTTTAATTTTAATTAAATTACAAGAAAAAAGGACCCGTTAATATTGAACTTTGCATAGAAGCTTTTACTAGGACAGAGAATATCCAGGGTCAGCAGAAAACCATTTTGAACTTTTCTCCAATAGAAGTTGGACTTGAATTTCTGCAAGATATGCAAATATTGACTTTGGAATCCCCCAGATTTTACAGCTTACCTACAATTTGACACTAGTATCATTTTTCTTTGGGAAAGATAGAAAAAATCTTTAAGTTTTTAGAGTTTTTTGGACTAAGTTCCCAATTGTAAATTGCACACCTTGTGACTAATGCACATAATTATATATTAACTTTTTACTTTAAATATGCATGTGAAATATGCACAATTGGATTTATAAAGGGTTTTTTTTTTGGGTTCAACAACTAAAATGTGGATATTTAAACTTTTTAGTTAGAATTGTAGAATCTGAATTGTAATGATTTAATTATGATTCAAATCGGTATTTAGATATATAAATAAATTGTAATTTAAATTAAAAGTAAAATCCGAACTGTGTTTAAATAAAATATTGAAAACTATCAATATGAACACATTAAAAAAAACATCTTAATCGAAATTAAAATAAAAAAGTTATAACATTTTTAAAGATTGAAATTAAATAGAGAAAAAATAAAATTTTAAATTATTGAACTGTTTACAACAATTCAAATTATTAGAATTTAAAGGGTTGTAAATTCTAAAAATCAAGAGTTTAAACATTTTTAATGTTTAAATTGTGCTTCAATATTCTTAAACACATATTTGAATTCTGAACAAATGTTTGAATCTTGTCGAACAGTGTGAGTTGTCCAAACAAACAGTGGCAAAATTGTACTGTTTGAGTTGAGGATAGGTCAGGGTGCTATTACACAAAGCATGTCGTTTCTGGTTTCAAGTCAAAAACCACTTCTTTCTCTAGAATTCGAGAGGTATCCGCCAGGGTGATCCGCTTTCCCCTTATTTATTTGTGTTGTGCAGCGTCGTTTTGTCTCGTTTACTTCAGAGGGAAGCTGATTCCGGGAGATTTAAAAGGGGTGGCTATCTCTATAGGTGGTTTGGAGATCAATCATGTCGCGTATTGAAATCTGATGGGTCCTTTCACGGTGGCGGACTTTTATTCTTCCTGGTGATCTGATGTTGATAAAATCTGCCGTATTGCGCTGCCCTGTGTGCCGGGTCCTGATAGTTGGATGTGGTCTGATACAAGGTCCGGAAACTGAATTTGGTGGCAGTTGATCTGGGATATTTTGCCTGTGCGTGTTGTGTTGGGCCAGAGGTTTCATGTGGATTCTGTATGCTGCCCGTTTTGTTCCGGTCATGATACGAGTTCTACCAAGTCTCGTGGAAGGATTGATTCTTCGGCAGTTTCTTCCTCAGTCTTTGCTTGCAGTCCAAACTTTCTAGTCCTTTGTGCTGGTTCGAGCTTTTGGTTGTTCTGTTGGGTGTTGTCTTTTTGCCTTTGTTGCTGTTTCTTTTGTTGGTTTGGTTGTTTTCTTTGGTTTTTCCACTGTTGCTACTGTTTGTTTCTGGTTTGTTCTGGTTTTTGGTGCCTCCTGCTGGTGTTCTCTAGCGGTTTTGGCCTTTTCTAATGAAAGTATCTTTCAATAAAAAAGAAAATACAAAAAGAGGTAGACCTGAACCATCTACAATGAATGCCCTCTAACCAGTTCACCAGTACCATACTACTCACTCCACTATTTCAATACCAATCCAAGTATATTTGAATTGAATATTTTATTTCATCTTTATAACATATTTAGTTTGTTGATTTAAGTTAAAATGTGATTTTATATGAGAGTTTTTTACTATAATAAAAAAAATTAGATGTGACTATTTTTAAGAGATTTTTACTGTAATAAAATTCGAATTCTAAACTCAAATCAGTAAAATAAATGAGGCCCGAGATTCTACGATAAAACACTCTCATGTGTGGCGAACGACTCATATTATAAGAAGTTTTAGTTGGATACAATAAGAGAATTTTTTTAAATTACACTTATATATAAGTTTCGTTCGTTTTAAATTATAAGAATCAAATCAATATGTTCATACTAAAATTCTTTTTTAATTTAGAAGGTAAATTGCACCGTTAAATGTTTGAATACTAATCGTCAAACACCGATAAATTCAAAAAAAGCAATGTAATTAACCTATTTTATATTATTTAAATTTCACTTTCCTTCCTTTTCATAAAAAAAAAATGTTTGACTTTCTTTTCTTTGCGGTTATTACACTAATTATGCTAATTTTTTTTCTCTCAAAATAATAATACTCTATGAATGGAGGACAGTTTGGTAAAATTAGAGATGAGTAGAAAAATTATAAAACAAATCTCAAATTAATAAATTAAATGAGTCCTTAATACATTAATACACACCTCGCCAAGAAAAAAAGAGAAAGAAAAATTATAAAACAAATTTTACCATTAATTTAAATTAAAATGTAATTTTATGTAAAAATTTTTTATTATAATAAAAAAATTAAATGTAATTATTTTTTAAATTTTTTTATTATAGTCAAATTTAAATTTTAAATTTAGTTCCATGAAATGATTAGATACATTTACAACAAAATTGTATTTAAAATTGTAAAACCCCCTTCCTCTAAAAATAAAAAATAAAAAAAAAAATAAAAAAAAAAAAAACCTAATACATTCAAAATTCTGAAAAATCTTCTCTCACTCTAGTCAGACGCACAGACCACTTTCAAATACCGATCCCCATTTTGAAGTTGAAGCCATCACTACTACAAACTTCTTCTTCTTCTTCTACTAAAGTACAACAAACAAGCAACTGGGCTAAAAACAAATAAAAACGAAGAGCTTCTCACATCCACAAAAGAGAAAAAAAGAAAAAGTTTTGCTCTTTTTTATCTTCAATCGATCATTGCGCATTCTCCTTCACCCTTTGGCACGCGAAAAAGAAGCTTCTCTCTCTGCTTTGTGCTTTTTGTCGGCGCAAATCCCATGCCCAGGTAACCACACTTATCATCAATGTCAATGATGATTTCTTTTCTTGCTTTTTTTTTTTTTCAAAAATTAATTTTGGACTAATGGGTATTTTTCTTTGCTCGAATGGCTGATGGGTATTTCTCAGATGCGTCTAAATTCTCGAAAATCCGGGAAAATTCTCGTCGTTGGCCAAAACCCAGTTCTTATTTTCCCCTCCTGGTCTATTTTTGGTGTTATAAGCATCCGCCATTGTTGAAGAAGCAATGGTTGCTGAGCCTTGGATTGTGAAGATGGGAAGCCAAGTAAGCACAAATCTCAAGCACGCTTTTCTTCTCCAACAGTCCAAAAAGAAAAACCCCAGAAACTCAGAAAACCTTAACAACAACAAGAATAATACAATTGGTATTCTTTCTTTTGAAGTCGCCAATGTCATGTCCAAAACCGTTTATCTCCACAAGTCTTTGACGGACTCCGAGATCTCCAAGCTCAAAAACGACATCTCCAACTCCGAAGGAGTCCAAACCCTTGTGTCTAACGACCTGTCGTATCTCCTCGAGCTCGTTCTCACGGAGAAGCTTGACGACTTGAATAGGGTCGCTTCTGTTGTGTCAAGGCTGGGGAAGAAGTGTTCCGAGCCGGCCTTGCAAGGTTTTGAGCATGTTTATGGTGACATTGTTGGTGGGGTTATTGAGGTGAGAGAATTGGGGTTTTTGGTTAAGGATATGGAGGGAATGGTGAGGAAAATGGAGAGGTTTGTGAATGCCACTTCGAATTTGTATAGCGAAATGGAGGTTTTGAATGAGTTGGAACAGGCCACCAACAAGTTTCAGCATAACCAGCATGAGGAAAGTAAGAGGGCTTTTGAGCAGAAACTGATTTGGCAGAAGCAGGATGTGAGGCATCTCAAGAACATCTCGCTTTGGAACCAGACTTATGATAAGGTCATCGAATTGTTGGCGAGGACAGTTTGCACGGTTTACGCACGGATTTGTGCGGTTTTCGGGGAATTCAGGTTGAGAAAGGAGGATGAGTCTTTGCCGTTGAAGAGGGTTTTGAGCAAGAAGAGTGAGTTTCATTTGGGGAAAGTTGAGAAGGCTGTGGTGCTGAAAAGGGGGTCTAGTGTTAGGCCTCCTTCTCAAGTTGGTGATTCAAGGAAGGGTGAATTGGGGATGTTCCGACCTGAGGATTTCGTTTTCCCATGTGGGAATAGCACCGGGAGGCTTTTCATGGAGTGTCTTAGTTTGAGCAGTTCGGTTTCGGAGTTGGAAGATGATGGTGTCGATTATGAGGAAAGGGGTAGCCAAGTTTCTGCTTGTTGTAGTATTACAAATAGTGGATCAAGGAGAGAGCAAAGGAACCATTCTAGCTGCTTTAGTAGATCACAAATTGGCGTCAATTCTGGTGCTGTAAATGGTGCAAGGTTCGGTCCCAAGAGTAGGTTAGTTTGTTATGCTCCTCCTTCAACTGTTGGAGGTTCTGCTCTAGCTTTGCACTATGCAAATGTTATAATTGTGATCGAAAAGTTGCTTCGTTATCCTCATTTGGTTGGTGAGGAAGCTAGAGATGATCTTTATCAGATGTTGCCAACTAGCTTAAGATTGTCACTTAGGACTAATCTCAAGTCCTATGTGAAAAACTTGGCGATATACGATGCGCCTCTTGCCCACGATTGGAAAGAGACCCTTGATGGCATTTTGAAGTGGCTAGCCCCGTTGGCGCATAACATGATCAGATGGCAAAGTGAGCGCAATTTCGAGCAGCAGCAAATCATTACGCGCACTAATGTTCTTCTCCTTCAGACTTTATACTTTGCAGATCGCCAAAAGACTGAGGCAGCCATATGCCAACTTCTTGTTGGTTTGAATTATATATGTCGTTACGAGCATCAGCAAAACGCGTTGTTAGATTGTGCGAGCAGCTTCGATTTCGAAGACTGCATGGAGTGGCAATTGCAATGCAGAGCTGCTTATGTTGATTGACAACATTCTTGTTGGAGTTCCTGAAAACATGGTGGTTAAGCATTTTTTTTTCCTTTTTCTTATTTCCCAATACTTACATGAAGAAATAGATGATGATAGTTCAACAGGATGTGAATATCTGAGCTTTGTCGCACTGAAGACTTCAGTTGATTAATGTAATTCAATTGCAAGGTATGGGAAGCTTTGACTTCAGGAGTGCTCAGTTCCAATTATTTATGAAAAATAATTTTTATCTTCTGTAGAATTGTATATACGTTTATCAGCTCATGTATAATCTGTAGTTTATAGTTAGTTGTATGCAAAGTCAGATATAAATGATAGTGTCAATGTTTATGATTTATCTCAGCAAATCACAAGCACTCCTCAGTTATGACTGTTTTGTGAATTGGCTAGTATGCTCTAAAACTTATATTGTTTCCGATTTGTAGTGTTTTATATTCTTATTTGGTAATTGTAGCTGCCAAATCAATCATAAAATCAATGAGATGCTTTGGAAATGAAATTTCCTTTAACAGACTTTTTAATTCATTGTATTGTCCAGGGTTTTTCCATTGATTTCCTGTTTATGGTATGTGTAAGGAGGGGAGAATAATTGCCTAATCACATGTGATGCATATTTGAAATATGATGGGGTTTTTTTTTTTTTTTTTTCAATTCTGTTCCTGGGTTTTCCATTGATTTCCCTGTTAATGGTATTTAAGGAGGGGAGAATAATTATGTACCTCCATGTTCTCATACACAGCTATATTAGATTTTTGTATAAGATGTAGCTAAAGAAAAAAGATAATTTAAACCCTCCATATGTCAACCTTACTATTTTCCCCTTTTTATTGGTTGAGCAGGTTATGGTAATTGTGAATTTAGAGTCTATTATTTCCCAGGGCTACTTTGCAAATTTTTTTTTATATTTGATGTATTTACAACGCTTCTGATGTAAATGTATTGCCCCTCAACCCCTGACACCAGCAAGCTTCACGGCATAATGGGCAATAATTGAAGGTTGCCATATTTGTTGAGTCAACATTTTGCCAGACCACCGTGAGCTTGAGCCCGTCTGATTGCTAGAACATCGCGTGTTTGTGTTTGTGGCGCTCTCTCTCTCTCTCTTTCTTAGTGCTTAAGACCTAATATCCCCACTCCCCACTATCTGGATTAGTTATACGGGTCCGTTTAGTTCGCTGATTCGAATTTTAAATTCGAGTTGAGATGTGACTTTATGTGAGAGTTTTTTATTATAATAAAAAAGTTAGATGTGACTGTTTCTTAGAGTTTTTTACTATAATAAAACTTAAATTCTAAATTTGAATTGATAAAATGAACAGAGCTTGATCTATGTTTAATTCAACATACGGCGGCGACACATACCAACTGATACTTTTGCTTGCAAGGTTTACTTCTGTCTGAAATTATTCATGCATTATTTATTACATAAATGCCTCTAAACCCTTTTGTAGATTTTCTTGCTTAAAGAATGGAAGGGTGAAATTGTGGGTTTTAACTTTCTTTGTGTCATCATTGTCCTTTCAATACTTATGCTGTGTTTCATTTGTAATTAGTACCCATAACTACAGAAGACAAGGGTTAAAATTAAAAATATTATTATTATTATTATATTAATGGAGGGATGTGCACAATAATGTCAGCATTGGCACCATCAATATGGACCATGTGGGCATTAAACTGATGGGCACACACTAAAGGGCATTTTTTATTCAGTGTGTGACATTAAAGAGGTCTTCAATTTTTTTCATGGATGTAGTTGGCCATCATTGGACTTAAAGAAGCTATGTGAACACCAAAGACGCCCTACTTCTCTTTCCATTATTGGTTTTGCAGTCATAAGTGAGCATCCATAATTAAACACCAACAGAAGCAACCAAACTTTTGTACTGTAAAATGAAACAACTGATTTTTGTTGGATCAATATGTAGGGACTTCCCTGATCCAATTGCCTTTTGTAACACACCATCACATGGCCACACCCTCCCCGGTACAGTTGACGGAATCCATTTAGATTTCGTTTATTTTACTGATTAAATTTTTAATTTTAATTTTATTACAGTTAAAAACTCTTATAAAAAGTCACATTTAATTTTTTCTGTTACAGTAAAAAGTTTTCACATAAAATCACATATAAACTTAAATTAAAAACACAAATCAACGAACTGAACAAGATTTTATACCACCACGTTTAAGCAAGCAAGATCTGGCCGTTGTTTCCTGCGGAGAACTACCCATATTTTATACATGCACCACTCAAAAGTGTATTTAGTATTTTTTTTTCTTAATGTTTATTTTAGATTCTTTGCTTTGAACTACGCGGCGTTTTCACTCGTCATAAAGAAAGAGTTATGGACTGAATGAAGTGAAATTAATTGTGCCGCGGAACTCAATTATTATGATTTTTTATATACTTTTTAAGCTACTAGCATAGAAATAAGAAGGAAACGAAAAATATGTTGTTGATGACAGACAATCAGATTTGTAACAATTCTTATATGTGAGAATGTTCTATCAACTTTTAACTTATACCCCGTGCATTCAAAATTGAATACTAAAATATTCTCATCACATTTCTCAATTAAGAAAAAGAAAAAAAAGAAAAAGGAAAACTCCCATCACAAAAAGTCCCAAGAAAAGTACATGTGTTGTCATAATTTGTTCAAGCATGTTATTTATGCTATTTTAAATTATTGAGTGCTATCGCAATCTTTTATTTATTTTTTATTAATTATATAGAATTGTTTATGTTTTAATTGAGTGGTATAAGTAATATATATATTTTTATTATTTTGAGTGTTATTTCATGAGAACACTACCATCCCAGTTGGGCTAAAAGCTATGGGGTTTGACCTTCAGAAAAAAAAAAAGGGAGGGGGTGGAGGGAGGAGTTAATGAGACCTATGACACAAATAGAATTGTTGAGTTAAAATATGGCTCGAGTTAATGAATATTCTATATATCACTTAATATAGAGTATCATGACATTAATGACATTGTTAACCTTAATAATGATGTTAATGTTTAAAATTTTATTTTATAGAAGACTAGTATTTAACGTTAATAATAATGATATATACGAGATGGTCTAGATATTGTATCCCACAATTTATGGAATTATTAACCTTCTTTAAACATTTCAAATCACAACTAATGACATTATTATCATTATTTTGTACTCATCATCAGGGATGACAAAGGGGTGGGGTGGAGGCGGAGGATGATTTCCCATCCTCTCTCAGTACTCTAAACTATCATCATCCCTGTCCCTATGTCTGAAAAAAGAAGGATGAGGTCGGAGTCAGAGATTCTTTATTAGAGGAGCTTTCCCTATACTCGTCCTATTCCTCATCATATAAGATTATGCATTTCAAAATTATTAGAACTTAAAATAAAAATAAAATAGAAATTCATTCTAAATTTAGACCAAAATCAAAGGTTTCAGGATAAAAATCAAATTCTTAAGATATTACAAACTGAATCCAAAAATAATAACATATAAGAAAAAAAAAGTTTAAAAACATCAAAATATAAACATAAATTATATTTTCTTGTTTATTTCTAATAGCTTCAATTTGTATTGCATGGTTACACATTAATATGAGGGCAGAGGTAGGACGGAAAATACTTTCCTCATCTCCACCCCACTATGAATCGGGAACTAGATTTTGTTCCAATCCCCATCCCGTTCGGGGCGGGGCTGTACCCGTAAGGAATATTGCCATCCCTACTCATCATTTAAATACATTAAAGTACTAACAATATAATTATTAACTTAATAGCATTTAACGTTTACATGTCATTAAAATACTAGCAACATAATTATGCAGTTGATATGATAATCAATATTTGTAAAAATCGCAATTTCATTAAAACAACGACAATATAAGTATAAAAATATTCAAACCATATCACAATAGTTGATGTGAAGCAAAATTATTACATATCGTTATAATAACAATATCATTAACATGTAAAAGTAGGACACACCAAGAAATATGAGTTTTCCATTTATCATAATCATCCTGCTATATAAACTAAAAATAACAAGGAAGCGACAATTATAAACTATATGTGATGTAATGGATTAACGTGTTAAAAGCAATTAAAAAACTAGACGTGGATTATTTTGTTTAGCAAGTTAATTACAAGAAAAATATAAAAGTTAGTTAGGTACCCATAAAAACACAACAAAATCTTAAAGGAGTATTTTAGGGGTGTCAAAAAATGCAATCTGAAAAATAAGCCATATAGTTGATATTTGTAAAAAATAAGCTAAACTTTAATTCCTCTTAAAAAAAAGAGTCATATCCTATATTTAAAAAAAAAAAAAAAAAAAAAAAAAAAAAAAAAAAAAGGGGTGGGTCTTGGACTTTTACATTCAGGGCTTGACATTGGCCCGAGCCCATTTATTTATTTATTTTTATGATTTTTGTTTTTTAATTTCCAGAAATCATTAAATGTCTTTCCCACACTTTCTCAGCAACCAAACGTGCCACAGCTATTCAAAAATTTTCATCATTTCTCTGCTCAGCACCATTTTGTCGGACAATTTTCGAAATTGGAGTTCTCTGAGGTTGAAAACCAACGCTGAATCTGTCTGATCTCACGAGCAATGAATTACAGAAGGTACCTATACTTACATCACTGTAAAACTTGTGCGACTGTATTCAATCAACATACGATCTGAATTTCACAAATTTTTATGTTTCTCTGTTTAATTATTTCAATTTCGCGCCATCAGAGTTCATCATCACTGATTCATTTTAAGATGAATCATGCGTATTTTCGTTTTTGGTGAAATAGCAGTGTCAATTTTTGTTTTCCTTTTTTTTTTTTTGGTTAGTTTTCCACACGAGATTCGGAGATTAATAATATTCGGAAAAGCCCATGATTATGATTAGTTAAGAACTCAGGTTTTAATTATGCAATTAGAGTAGAAATCCAGAATTGGGCGATTTAATGAGGGAAATGCTATTTTGGCACATGCATTATGTATTTTTTTTAATAGCCAATTTTACGTATTTGTATTGTTTGTGGGAGATATTTCCAAATCGGAATTCGTGAGGAGCAATAAAATAAGGAAAATTCGGTCTTTTTAGATGAATATAAGTTACACATTAGGATGTGAAGTTCTTAAAATTCTTTGTTTTTAATTTTTCTCATTAGTTGAGTTTGCTATATATGTTTGTTTTGAAATTAGTTGAAATTAGTATTCCCAGAATTTATGAGAAAGAGTAGATGAGGTGTTCCATTTAGTAATTTTGGAGCACCGTAGGAGAACTAAGGTCAGAATGACGTTGGTGTTTTGCATTGAGCTATGTTGTCAATTGTTGAAATGAACATTTCCGAAAAGGAAAAGAGCGGATTTCCATTATACCTGTAACAGGAGTGGAGTTCGGAAATCCTGATTCTTGTATGGCATCTGAAACTTTGTTTGCTTGAGTTTGTGTTCTGATCATTTTAAGCTAAGAAGATTTCTCTTTGGAAGTTTAGTGGTTATAATTTCATGAAACAAGCCCTTCTAATGAGTGGATAACCTGTTTCCTTTTTACAGGGATCACCGTTCCTCCAAGACATTGCTGTTTAATGACCTCGAGGAAGGTAGTCTTAGGGCTTCTTCATCGTATTCTCATGACATTAATGAGCATGACAACAACAAAGCCGTTGAAAGCTTGCAAGATAGAGTTGTTTTCCTAAAACAAGTGAGTTTCTTCTTAGAAGATCCTTTAGCACTTGATTATGTATTGTCAGTCATTCTTTATAAGTACCAGCATATGTTTGTGGTTGTACTTATTTGATTCAGTGCAAAATCATTATCTTCTTCTGAATATGAACAGTGTTAAATATCTCTGACCATTATTTCCTTTTTCATTAGTTCATTTGAGTGTCACACTAGCATTATAAATAAGTACATTCAAATATTGGTAGAAATGAAATTGTTAAAAGCAGCTTGCTTGAAAACTTGCATTCTTTATGGTGTCTGGGGCGTCGAGGCTTTGCTTTCTGTTTTAGGGTTGCCCTTCATGGTCAAATGCTGGAGCTATTATGTTTCCTGTTTATCAGAGAGTTACTCTTTTTTTTTTTCCCTCAACTTTGTATAAATCCCAATATGCTGGTAGTTGAATTTCTGGAGCAGACATTTTTCCTCGGAAAATACGTACAAATGGCCAATCTACGCGGAGCCAGTAGTGCTGCTATGTGTTAAGAGGTGTCTTAAGAACATGTGCAGCCGTTCAACTCACTGGTATGGGAGGACATGAACAATAGTGTCTGCTCCTGCATAAACTCTAACATTCTCTTGGATACATTTATATGAAAAATTTCTAGAGATTGTTATATGCTATTGAAAATGAAGTTGGAGTTGCGGTCACAATTTGATGTATTGTACATAAAGGATTGAGTTCTGTTGGCATTGATCTTGAGTTCATATCTTACTTGTTAAAGAAAGGATTCTTTAGTTATAACGTTCCCTTTTGAAAGTAACTGCGTGCTGATAATTTGCTTAAATCATTGTTGACAGTTGACAAATGACATACACGATGAGGTGGATAGTCATAATCGTTTCCTTGACCGAATGGTATGAGAGTCTCACTCAATTTATTATTACTATTATTATTTTTAGTATTTATTTATCTTTCTCAAATATGAAAGCTGTTGTGTTTGTGTTTTGATTGGATTATGCTGTAAAACTAGGGGAATGACATGGATGCATCAAGAGGTGTAATGTCTGGTACCATGGATAGATTCAAGATGGTAATAAACTAGATCCATCTAGTCTTTAGTCTCATCTCAATTTCTTCTCCACAGCTGCTGAAAGTTGGTGGATTGTGGTGAAATTGTTGCTTTGCAGGTATTTGCGAAAAAATCTAGCCGAGGAACGTGTAAACTCGTTGTGTGTTTTGTGGTTTCTTTCTTAATCATTTACTATCTCATCAGGTAAATCTTTTTTATTTTTTTTTCATTCCCTTTATTTTTATTACATCAATCAAAATGTGCATAATTATAGGGGGGAACTTTGGCCCCTCAACATGTCTAAATTTTATTTCCTAGCGATGTGATCATGCTAGAGTTGTTTTGATATTCGTGGACTAGAGATATTGTAAATGAAACAAATGCTAACATATTTCAATAACTAATATCTTTATCATTATCATTATTAATATTATCATTTTTCCACCCAATTTTCAAGAAATCAATGTTACTGGTAGTTGGTTAAAGCTTTCCTCAAATTTTCTAAACTAAAAAATTTGAGCTGTTACCTTCTATACTAGAATCCAAAATCTCACAAAACTATTACTGTCATACGCTAAAAAATCAAAATTTCCATAAAAACTCGTGCTGCCAAGAATGGTAACCGTTGAATTCTGCTATCGTGCTTCGACTTTATATTCCTGCATGCCTGTTTTTCAGTTACAATGACAATCCATGGATTTTCATTTTAGCCATCTCCCTTGATTAAACTAGGCATATTATGTCAGCTTTTCATCTTTGAGCTATTTAAATGTACATGGACATAAGACAGGATTGGGACATAGCTTTTCAGCTAAATCGCTTGAATAAAAAATGAACTATTAAGGGCCCGTTTAGTATATGGGTTCAAACTAGGGTTCTTGATTATGACTTTTAAAATTTAAATTTTTTATTAGAGAAAAACACTATAACAGAACGAAAACCACTGGTTTATACTGTAGCAGAACCCATACACTAAAGACAACACAAGACTTGCTCCAAAAATGAATAGTTTGATTAGGCCGGGGTGTTCGTTCTGACTGGTTTTCGATTGCAGGATTCTCAGATTCTTCAAGTATGGTTGAATCAGAAGTTGTGAAGCTTGTCTACTCAAATCTTCAAATCGATTACAGGTAGACCATACACAGGATTCAGGAAAATATTTTATAATTCCAGTCTGAAATCTGAATGACCGGTAACTGAAGTCAGGCCGCGCATTCCTGGTTGAAAAACTGATGAATCTTTATCACAAATGTAAATAGTTTGTTTGGGGCCATAAGGCCTCTTCATTCCTTACCCTTGTGAAGTGATAATAAGAAGGCATTATACTGTTTCCTTTCTGTTGAGAAAATTTTCTTTTGATCTGAAACTTTATGTGGTTTTTCTTTTTCTTGGTTTGGTGATCTCTATCGGTGGAACTTGGAAGTCGCAGATGGTTGTCATCTTTATTGCAAAAACTATGGTACATTCCAAAAATCATGTACCATGCGGTCTAAATTTTAACAACTAAATGATGGAAAGAAACGATTTGATTTGTTGAAATATTTGAGCTAAAAGATAACATCTTTTTTTGCAATGATCCGGTAACGGTTTCTTCAATATTTATTTATTAGTGGTTATCTTTGTTTTAACTGTAAATTATTAATTTGATAGTTGTCATAAATTAAATAGTTGGTTAAAAAAATAATAGGATTATATTTTTATCACGTCAAATAATTAAATTTTTATACTTGATAAATCTATAAAAAAATTAATGGGATTGGATTCTTATTATGTCAAATAATTTTTTTACTTAGAATGTACCATTAAAAATTTGTTCATATATATATATATATATTTCATAATTCAATGAATGAAATTTGGACATTCTAAGTAAAAAGTCTTTTTGGTTAAAATCACATCAAATTAAAAAATATGCATAACATACAATTTTTAATATATGTTTAATGGCCGCAAACAAAGCCTTTACGGTGGTTCATTTTTCAGCGCCTACTAGAGAAATAAAAAAAATGAAAAAAAGAAAAAGTGATGCATAAAAGATTCAAGTTCATAAATTGCACGAAATAGGAAGCTTAGTGACACTCAGACCAGTAACAGATATAGCAGTATCTTTCTTTGGAAAGCTATAAATGCAGTCACGCCATCAAAGATTAAATGCATATTGTTGGGGAAATCTGGGCAGGTGTAATTCAGTTTTGGAGGGATGTAGACAACTAAGAAGCTTTGAAATTTTGGTGGTCCAACTTGTAATATACAATTGAGATCCTGAACAATAATACGGCGACTATGAATTTTTCTCACTCCAGTTTCACAATGTAGACAACTAATCCAATCAAGCAATTTTCAATAATGCGCCCCAACAATCTAACCCAGATTTCATTGTCCTCATATCTTAAAATCTATTTAATTTGTTAATTTAAGTTTTTAATTTAAATTTAGATATGATTTTATATAATAATTTTTTATTATAATAAAAAAATTAAATATGATTATTTTTAAATTTTTTTTATTATAATAAAATTTAAATTCTAAACTTAAATTAAGAAAATGAATAATCTTAAAATTTTTTAAACATGTATCTCCATGGTCTTTCTGCTCTACATGTTGTCTCCATCAAACAATTTCTTCCGTTATATCTACTTGCCAACATGTCGAATTCTCTATTACTCAATCTGACCTGTGTCACTTCAAATTCATGACCTGACTAATAGTTTCTATAGGGGATGAAAGCTATCGTACAATTGGTATTTTGTATTGTTAGATCTATATCAAATTATGTCATATACTTTTTTTGTTTATTTATTTTGATGTGATTTTTATCAAATCAAACATTTATAAACATGTACTGCCTACTTTATCTCAAAAAGTTTAAATAGTGAGTCTGTTTGGTTCATAGATTAAAACTATGAGATTAGATTTATTTTTAATTTATGTGTATTTTTTGTGAGAGAAAATATTATAACAAACCATGAACTATGATTTAAATCAGAGAACGAATCCTTCAACCAAACGGGCTTATATTTCTCAAGTGCTTTTATGATAAGCTCCATACGAATAGTGTCTTTTTATAGTTAAAATTTTATTAAAATCATATCAAAATAAAAAAATATATAAAATTTTTAATATAAATCTAACTATTAATAATAAAGATCTATTAATAATTTATTTTTTTTTAAATCCTACCATAAAAGTCTTATATTTCCTCGTATAAATTAAAGATTAAGTTAGAATGTGAATATTCATAATACGTTAAAAATAAGAAGATGTTTAGTTAAAAAATTTAAATTATAATTTAAATTATAGTTAATAATTTATTATAATATTTTTTTTTATAAAAAATATACATAAATAAAAAATAATTCGAATAACATAATTTTAATTTATGAATCAAAACGTATCTATGGTGACACAATCACACTATTTGCTATTCGACGTAAGACAGAAAATTATTGGGCCTTTGACACTTAAGAGTAAAGTAGATGTCAATTTGCCAAATTTGGACAGGCATGAAAAGCTGCTTGAGTAGACATCATGTATACTGGTGACGGGGCATAGACAGTACATATTGAAAAGTCTCACCATCCTCATGAAACTGATGGGACAACAGGATTGAGAAAATAAAAATGAGATACCCAGAGAAAGATAATATGAGTAATGAGATGCCACCAATGAGTTACTGTAGCGGTAATGATTCTTTTTTCTCCTTTTAAGACGTGCTCAGGTTCTGTGTTTCATTGCACTATTTAAGACCTTTATTCGATTAATATATTACACAGCGTTGAGTGTGTTATGATAATATAAGTATAAATTGAGTTCATCTTTTAAGTAAATTAAGTTATCGTTTATTTTGTAAATTTAAATTTTTAATTTAAGTTAAAATATAATATTTTTTAATAATTTTTTACTGTAACAGAAAAAATTAAATATGATATTTTTTAAAAAAATTTTACTGTAAAAACTTAAAATTAAAAATTTAAATCGATAAAAAGAACGATGCCTGAATAGATTTATTTCCTTTCAATTAGCGGGCCCCAAAAATAAGAAGATGAGGATAAAATGATATCAATAATTTCATTTTTATATAGGGGAAAAAAAAAAGATGACATGAGATACAACAGAACATAACTTTTTTTTTTATTTTTTTATTTTTGGCTTCGGACTGCTTCTGCTTCAGGTGGTCATAAGAGCTTATGTAGGTACATATCATTGATCCGCCGACTGTGGCATTTTTGCATATCGCTTCTTTTCTTACTAATGATCTTGGTATTTTTCTTCCAACATGAAGAATCTCATTCATCTCTTGTCTTTGCCCTATGTTTCATACCTTATAACACGACCGTTATCTGTAAGGAAAAGTTCTTTTGCTCCACAAAAAAAAAAAAAAAAAAAAAAAAAAAAAAAGGAATGAGTAGTACAGCTACTTTTGGAACATGAAATGGATAGAAAGTACTGAATCAATTAGTACAGCCGATAACTAACAGATACGGCAATAAGCATAAATTAGGCAAGTTTTTAGGGTACTCAGCTCGAATTTTAAGAGCTTGTTGGGTGGGAGGAAAAGCTAAGAAACGATGCGAGTAAGAAGATTAGTGTAAGGATTTTTTACTCATAGTAATTGATAAAAAATTTCAAATACTTAAAAAAAAATATCAATTTTAATCTTTCTTAAATATATATGGAGGGATCGGTGGAAAAAATCATCGACTATCTTTATTCATACTTAAAACCCAATCATATTAATAATATAGAGTGAACAGTTTGGGCATATCGAATGAAACTGTTATAGAATGCCAATTTAATTGAGATGTTCTAACAATTCCTGACATCAACTATACCTTCTCTCATCAATAATTAAAAAAATAAAAACCTTTAGAACCAATCAATTTTAACTCCGTTCATTGCGTTCTTAAGAAAAGTAGTCACACCAAGAAAACTTAAATCAAAATAGCTTACAGAGAATGGACCACTTAATATTTGTTTTTTTTTTTTTTTTGAGTAAGATTTGTATTTATATACCATGTAAGTGACTCAAATTAATTTTGAGAAAATTAATATTTTGTGTTTTTTGGGTAAGTTATTATTTTCAATTTTTGAGCACGGGTTATTTTATGATTTATTAGGAGTCTATAAATAAGTATTTTGTGTAAGGTTTTATGTGTGTTTAGAGAAAAATGCAAAGAAAAAATGCTTCCTTTTAAGAGCGAGAGAAAGTGAGAAGAGATATAGACAAAGTGTGTATGGGGTTTTGGGTGTAGAGAGAAAGTGAAAAAGTTTATTGAGTGTAATTCTTAAAACTATTAGTGAATTTTTCTCCCTCTTACGTGAACGTATAAAATTTTTCCGAACCACCTAAATCTTTATCATCTCTATTTTTCTGTTATTTTTGTTTCAGTTTATTTTTCTGCTGCGTGAGTGTAGTAGGGATGTGTTCTTCCCCAACAATTGGTATCAGAGCTGTGGTGAAGATTAAAAGAAAAAAAAAAGTAAAGATGATGTCCGGGATAAAGTTTGAGCAGAACGGTTTGATGGAAAGAGTAATTTCAGCATCTGGGAGAGTACAAGAAAAGATGTTGTGATTCGATAAGGACTATTGAAAGCGTTGGAAGGAAAAAAGCCAGAAAATATGAAAGATTAAGATTGGAAAGAATTGGAATCGAAAGCGGTAAGCAGTATTCGTTTAAGTTTAGCTGCTGAACTAAAATGTAGTGTTATGAATTAGACATCTCCATCTGAGTTATGGAAAAATTAGAAAAAGTTTATATGTTGAAATTCCTAACAAATAGACTATATATGAATAAACAATTGTATGAGTAGAAGATGGATGAAGAAAGTGATGTTAGGGACCATATAAATAATTTTAATAAGTACATAACTCAATTATTAAGTGTAGAGGTCAAAATTGATGAAGAAGATAAAGCGGTAATTTTATTGGTCTCCCCGCCCAAATTATATGAGACTTTGGTGACTATAGTTTTAGTTGAAAAGACAGCGTTGACTGTGGATGAGGTGTCGACTACTCTGTTAGAGACTGCAAATATGAAGAAGCCAAGTAGTACGTTTCATACTGAACAAGTTTTAGTGGCTAAGTCAGATTCAAATAGGGGTAGGAGTAAGTCACGGGGAAGATGTTATGATAAAAGAGATGATCATTCCCAATCTCGACTAATGAAGGATATTGAGTGCTACTACTATCATAAGAAGTGGCATATTAGGAGAAACTGTGAAGAACTGACAAAGCACATTGAAGAAAAGAGAAAATCTGTAAATGTTGTTAGTGATAGGTATGACAATGAAGATGATATGTATTCTGTTATTGTTGATGAAAATATTTATGACTCTTGGATCTTCGATTCTGGATGCTCATTTTATATGTGTCCATATAAGAAGTGGTTTGATTCTTATAAATCTTGTGATGTTGGTACTTTATTGATGGTTAATGATTCTAGTGCTAAAGTTGTTGGAATAGGTACTGTGAAGGTGAAGATGTTTGATGGAGTTGTGAGGATATTAACAAATGTTGGGCATGTTCCTCAACTAAGGAGAAGTTTGATTTCTTTGAGAGCTTTGGACACTTTGGGTTGTGAGTACTATGAGAAGGGTGGTTTTATCCAAATTAAAAGAGGTGATTTAGTAGTCATGAAGGGTGAAAAAGTGAAAAACTTATATAAACTAATTAGGACTACCGTTGTAGGTAGAGCTATGAAGGTGGAGCCTAGCCACAAAGAATTTTCTTCTGTTATGAAAGAAGTTGCAAGAGTAAAAGAGTGCAACAAGATGATAACAATTGAAGATGATAAAGAGAAGATGGTGAAGACTTGTTGTAGTGAAGATACTTTGAAGAAGAAGAAGACAATTTCTCGTGTCAAGTTGGATGAGAGTTTGAACTTGATACGTGTTTATTCTTGTTGAAGTTTGCATTGTCGGTGTGATGACGGGTTTTGAGATTAGATACCCAATTAAGTGAGTTGAGAGAATTTGAGTCAAGATGGAGATTGTTAAGTAAGTGACTCAAATTGGTTTTGAAAAGTTAATATTTTATGTTTTTTTGGGTAAGTTACTGTTTTTAGTTTTTAGGTCAGGGTTATTTTATGGTTTATTAAGAGTCTATAAATAAGTATTTTGTGTAACACTTTATGTGTACTTAAAAAAAGTGTGCTCAGAGAAAAGGGAGGAGAGAGGTAAACAAACGGTGTAAGGGTTTTGAGTAAAGAGAAAATGAGAAAGTTTATTGAGTATGTACTTCTTAAAACTGTTAGTAAATTTTTCTCTCTTCTGTAGATATAGAAAATTTTTTCGAACCACTTAAATTTTTATCTTCTCTATTTTTTTGTTATTTTTGTTTTAATTTATTTTCTTACTTATGGGTATAGTGGGTATGTTTTTTCCCAACATAATATTCACTAATGAAAGTGAACTTTTATTTATTTATTTATTTTTATTTTTTTTATTTAAGTTCAATTATATTGATACCTTGAAATGATAATTGCGTTTGAAACATTGTCATTGTGCAGAAAATTATGTTGATTGATTAACATCCGAACAACCATCACGGTCCAATCGCTAACCGGTCAATTAAGCCATCGGGGTTATTTAGGACCAAAAAAATATCCACACAATCTCCCACAGTACTAGTAACATCCATAAATTACGAATAAATTATGATATACTTATGTTCTATTTATTTTACTGATTTGAGTTTTATTATAATAAAAAATTTTTAAAAATAGTTATATTGAGTCCGTTTAATTCATAGATTAGAACTATGAGATTAGAACCATTTTTAGTTTATGTGTGTTTTTTATGAGAGAAAATACTGTAGCAAACCATGAACCATGATTCGAATCAGAGAACGAATCCTCCAACCAAACGGGCTCATTTTTTTACTACAGTAAAAAATTCTCACATAAAATCACATCTCAATTCGAATTAAACACTCAAATCAGTGAACTAAACGGCCTTTTATATTGTTACGCTTCAAATTTTGTTTTGTTTCTTTAGGGCCCGTTTAGTTCGCTGATTTGAGTTTTTAATTTGAGTTGAGATGTGATTTTATGTGAGAGCTTTTTACTGTAGCAAAAAAGTTAAATGTGATTATTTGTGAGAGTTTTTTACTGTAACAAAACTCAAATTCTAAACTCAAATTAATAAAATGAATGGGCCTTAGTTTTTTTTTCGCACCATCAAATTCAAATCTGCACCCTCATAACTCAAGCTCCACCCCACCTTATTCGTACTTTTGTAGTTTTGTTTTGTTTTTATTTTATTTTTTATTTTTTATTTTTTCACACGATCAAAACTGCGCCCTCACAACTCAAGCTTCACAGTCCACCAATAAGTTCTATTTGCCTAAATTAGAGTTTATTTAGTTCGCTAATTTGAGTTGAAATATAATTTTATATGAAAATTTTTTATTATAATAAAAAAATTAAATATAATTATTTTTGAGAATTTTTTATTATAATAAAATTTAAATTTTAAACTCAGACAACACTTTTGTCCTATTTGAAACTACAAGTAATTAACCATAGAGAGAGATTCCTTGGTAGCTAGGCTAGCGTAGCTTCAACAACACTGGCAATAATAATGGCGATAGAAAGTAAAAAAAAAAAACCATGATAATACCCTCTTTCTTTTGGCACTCTTTTCAACATAAAACTAATTGCGGACCGAGATGTGGGGTAAACTAAAATTACATTTGCCCCACGTTAAGCTTTTGGTCATGAGGTTAAAAATTATCAGAGCACATTAGTTAAATCCGTCACCTAAACAACTAACTATATACTCGATGAACTTAAACTTTATCTAGTAATTTTAGTAACGAATATTGGTAAAAGCACAATACATTTCCTCAAATGAAAAAATAAAAAAGAAGCAAAATGACTAGTATTTAAGCATCAACACTGGTACTCCTGTGTGGAAATTTCATTACCAAAGCGAGGATAAAAATTACTATTAGTCAAAAAAGATGGCACGCCAATTAACAAATGTTGTCAGGCTATTAAATCAATGCATGACTTAAATATTTGATACGTCAAACTTGGTATACTATTATTGTCTGATAATTTATTGTTTCTAAAGTATTTTTTGGTCATATATATTGGAACAATATTTTGATCGATTTTGTCTTCCTGAAGTGTATTTTGTGGTTTTTTATTCGATTAAAAACCAGATATGGGATATGGGATCGCCTATCAGTGTGTTTTGGTTGATCTTCGACCGACTTTGGTTTTTTTTTTTCATAGAATTGTGGGGACGAAATAGTACTTCAGTACTCAAATTTTTTAGGGCTTGTTCTTTTGCAAGTGTTTTTGAGTTAAGTTTTTTAGTTGAGTTTGAGTTGAATTTGAGTTATAACTTGAGTTTAAGTTGTAATTTGAGTTTACGTTTGGTTGTGTATAACTTGAGTTATGGTTTGAGTTAAGAATTTTTTGAGTTTGTGTTTGTTTGTGATAAAACTTGAGTTGTGAATAGTGAATGTCCTTTTTTTTCTCCTACATTTTTATTCAATTCTTTTACAATTTTTTTATTTTTCCGCCTTTATTATGTTTTATTGTAATAAATTACTTGTAATTACAAAAATAAAAAAATAATAAAAATAACAAGTACAAGCTCAGTTTTCATTTTAATTAAGTTCAAAAAGACAGTAAAAATACATATTTAAGTTTAAAAAGACAACAATGAACGATGGCATCAGCGTGCACGATGGTGCCGGTACACTGCCCACATTGTATGCGCCCTTGCATCCTTTAAAGCATTCATGTCAACTTCTGCATTAGACTCCAATGGTTGACCCTCATGGTTAGTATTGTCGTTAATGTCCTCATCAACATTCGGTGGATCAATGTCTGCAACCGGAACGCCATCTTGTGAGTATTGGTCCAATAGTCTGTCCCCATTACGGTACATGTGGATAAAATTATGTATTCTAGCACACGCTACTGGAATCATAACTTGTTTGGTCATGGGGTACCGATTAATGGTTCTCAAAATACGAAATCTAACCTTCCACACACCAAATGTTCTTTCAATGACATTACGCAGCGAAGAGTGGGTGTAGTTGAAAAGCTCACGTTCACTGTGGAATCCTCTTTCACGGCGAGCCCTATACTCTTGCAAGTGGTACGTTGTCCCCCGATATGGTGCCATGAAGCATCCGTTGTTAGCGTATAAAATTTTCCTACACTTGTTCGTACATTAATTAATAAATAAGCGTACGGATGAAGTATTTGAAAATGTCAGTGTACATATAAGAAATCATTGTAGGCTGACCTGGTGGCGGTGTCAGAAATCTTTTGCGTGCGGATTCTAAAGCAGCAGCTAATACTCGCGCATCGTGTGCGGAACCCTCCCATCCAGATAACATGTACGTAAATTTCATATCAAAAGTGCACACGGCAAGCACATTAAGTGAAAAAAACCCCTTCCTATTTCTGTAAAGTTCAGCAGTTTCACGAGGGGGAACACATGGGATGTGAGTACCATCAAGTGCTCCAACACAATCCTTCATAGTTTACAAGTGTTATGTTGGTTATATTGAAGTCGTAATAATTATTATAAACCACTAATTAATATACATTACCGAACATACATCGAACCACGACGAGTATTTGTTTCACTTGCAATGATGTGCGGGTCAACGCTTTGGAAATCTGGATGTAAAATGAAGTCCTGCTTCAGTTTGCATACCGCCACAAGAACTTTGGTGAAGTACTCAGACACTGTCGATCGAGATCGTTGCCAAGTGTCCTGTGCCTCCCTGTTAGTTTGGTTCTGACATAATATAGTTAGGAATATAAATAATTGCTCATCAACATTTAGGTGGACAGTTGGTTGCAGTAAGCCCCTTTCCTCAAGGATAAAACTTAGTCGCAAGAGCGCATCACTACTCATACGGACTTTGTCATACATCACTGTTGGACTACGTTCCAAATAATACTGCACCCTAAGTGCGCCTCCCCAACCAGAAGTGTGCCTTCGGCGAGAAGGTTCTCTGTATATAAATCCAACACATAGCGTAGTCGCCGCAGCGACAACTTGCATGAAAAAATTATCATCACTGTCATAGTCTGATTCATTAGAACCCAACGGATTAGAATTCCCGCCTATATCCATCCCTGTCAAATTTTCAGAATAATGAAGCATAAAGTTATAAAAATGCAAATCATATGTGTAAAGTTCAAAAGTGCATATAAAACACTCTTGCATAAATAATTGCATAAATAAGCTCGCATTAAGTAATAAATCCTCAACCAAATGTGCCGCAATCTAATAAGAATTACTCAATTAGTACTAAAAATGAAAAACAATAAAAGAATTAGAACCATAAAAATAACATGTTCAATGAAGTCTCTATATGTTCGTAACAAATAAAACGAATCGAATAACAGCATCACAGTTGCGAAGAACCATCGCCTCCACGTGGCACTGTGTAGTTGGGTCTCGAGAACGGTGGCATGAATGGTTGAAATGGGGAAGTGGGCTGGCCGAATGTGTTGCCGTGGGCAGGGTTCGCTTGCGTGTTCGGCTGAAAGTACGAGGTCGAAGGCATTTGTTGTGGCGGCTGAGGAGCAACTTGTTGTCTGGTACACTGCTCCATAGTCTGCTGAATCCACACAAGCTGATGGTGTTCTGGCATATGCAGGAATGGACGCTGCCACCTAGGCTCCATAGTCATTAAGTTGAACATGAAGAGATACTGTTCCTGAGAGATGTCCAACGTTGCCAATAAATCCATGCATTGATCCTGAATGTTTTCAACTTGAGCCGACATGTTCGCAGATGCACTTACACCGCGCGACCGACTGCTTGTTTCTATCGAATTGACGAGGCGATCCACGGCACGCTCCATATAGCTAGGCGACGCTCTACGAGAGCTACGACTTGAACGTCGACGTACTACTCGCGGTGGTGAGTGTGCATGTTGTC
>NW_010364071.1:152773-172323 GCF_000414095.1 Morus notabilis
CTATCTGTAGGAGGAACATCGTCACCGTCATTGAAACTAGTTGTTCCTCGCTCAGTTGGGCTGCCGGACCTATGTTGTGGTGGAGCATCATCTTGACCATACTCAAAGGCCCCATTTGCCCGAGTATTGGCAAACGCGGAATAATATAGATCGTAATCCAACAAGGGCTTCCTCCTCGCCCTTTCAACCTCGGGATGGATCTGTAAATGGAGCAACAAATATTAATACAACGAGTGTCACATTTCTTTCAATGACATATACTATTAGAAACTTACACTGATAAATTATTGCCAATACTCGTCAGTGCAAGTGGGGTTCTTTTGAATCGGATCCCATCCAAGTCCGGTGGCAGTGCGAAGTAGAAACTCAGCATCAAACGTTTTCTTCAGTCTACTGGCCTTTTGTTTGACCTTGTCCCAAGTTAGGGGAATGCTAAAATGCTCACTTAGCTCCGCCGCCCATTATGTGTATTTATCTCGGTGAGAAGTGGTACCAACAGAGTTCAATAAATTGAACTCACCTAGACGTTTAAGCAGTTCTTCCTCAGCTTCCGGGCTCCAGTTTACATCTCTATCTCTCCTTCTTGCCATCTATGTATTGACAATACCATAATTGCAGCAATACGTATGTACATAGCATGTAAAATTCAGTTAATGAGCTCGGATGTTGGAAGGAGGCTCAGATTTGTGTAAAGGCCAATCATTGTCCTCTTATAGAGCATTATCCAAGGCTAGGACAGTTAGGCTACCAAGGTTTATGTTCAATTAATCTGAGTGGTAGGTTACTCATACACTTTATGCCATGATGTTATGCATAAACCGGCAACTAATATGCTGCCAAAGGTCTAGCTAATGTCGGCATATTGATCAAGCAAGGCATACAAAGTGAATTAAAGCAACCATACCAACGAAGAGTAATGGGATAAACCGGCAACCAATTAGTACCCAGCCATCGAATATCACTCGACATAAAGAACTAGGCCATTAATTACAATTACATCGTCATAGCCACGGAAAAATGCAATCTAGAAGCTGAAAAAAACCAGAAACAGTTTCTGGTTTTTTTCCAGAAACTGCACAGCAGGGGTTCCAAATATACATATGAGAACAATAGTCAAAAGTTTGCAAATCATCATGTAAGTATATAACGGCAGATTGTGGAGAACATTCAGCCACAGATGAACAGATTAGTATACTTATTGCCAAAGAAAAATGGACGTCCGAACATTCAGCCATCATGTAAGTATACTTATTGCCATGTGAACATTCAGCCACGGTTAGCAGCTAAGTATACTTATTGCATGTGAACATGTAAGTATACTCTCAACAATACTGAGACACCATCACTCTGGCCAAACAAAATCTAGGTTCAAAGTGTCAATGCCTAACCGAAACATGTGAGGTATTAAAGAACATATAATTGAAGAGCAGAGAACCATCTCTATTGTGTATCTATTTTTTTTTTCTCGGCTTTGCTTGATTTTTGCTTAAAACCAGCAACCTTAAAATGCAAAGCTCATGAATCAAAAACAAAAATTGAAGAAACTAGTTTCAGATTCTAAAATATAACTCAAAGGCTCACATCAAGTAATGGTTGATACATTCCGTTTACAAGGTGTGAGACAAATAAACCATTATCCACAAAATATGCAGTAACTCGGCAAAGGCATTGAACAAGAACAAAATTAGGAAAGTGCAGCAATCAATTCACGGCAAACCACAAAATATTCAGCAACTCGTTTACACGGATTTTTCATTTTTTTTTTTGGGTTACCATGGGGAAAATGTGGTGGCGGAGGAGATGAACATGCAACTTGGAAGGAATTAAATTAAAGAGTAGAGTGCTTACCGAGTTGGAGCCTACGGAGGAGCGGGTTTGATCTGCTCCGAGATGCCCAAAACACGAAGACCGCTACCTCTGAGTCAGGTACCGGCGACGACAATGGAGGGGGAAGTACGACAATCGTCGGCACAGGTAAGCACTAGGTCGAGATTCTTTCCTTCTACATCGAGCTACGATTTTTGCCCAAGGAGGTTGCCGAAGAGATCCATTTCTACCCCTGATGTTCTCCGTCTTGAACGGAGACCAGGCGGCAGAAGATGACGGCTGAATTTTGGGGCTAGGGTTTCTCTATCTCTGATTTAGGGAAAGGCAGCAGAACTCAGGGAGCATTTGGAGATATGGGTATGGGGCGGAAGCGGAAGCGAGAGCCGAAGGCTTGAACGACTGAGCTATGGTCAAAAGGCAGAGAACCAACAAAGGTTTGTGAAAATGGTTTTGAGAATCTCTCTGTAGAAGCACGTGAAGCAGCAGTCTGGCGTGTTAGAGCAAACAGAGATGGACGAAGCACACAACGGTCATAATACCCAGGAATCTTCACTGTAGAAAGACAGAGGAGTAACTCGAATTGCAGTGAGAAGGTGAACTCAGGAAAGGCAGGTTACTCGAACTAATTTTCGAGTTGAGTTTTGAGTGTCAGTTTGAGTTTGCACGCGTCGAACGCAGATTTGAGTAAAAATTTCACTCGAGTGGGCTTTTTTTGAATAATGTTGGGCAACCGAACAAGCTCTTAGTTTCTGGATCTTGACGATTTTCTGTCAACTCTAAGGATCACCATTTCCTCTGCAATTTGCGGGCCTAATAGAAACTCTCCTTTTATTGTTCCAGTTTCTTCTTTCCCGCCAGTTAATTGGCTGAAGAGCAATATAGATACTGCAGTCAATGATGCCCTTGTTTCCAGCGGATTGTGGTGGAGTGTTAAGAATTAGATTTTAATTTCCTTAAACGATTGTTTTTGTGACGGTCATCATTTACTTGAGATAAAAGAGTCAAAATTGATAAGATCTGAAAGGTCTGATTTTACGTAAGTATTATAAAGAGTGTTATAACACTTTCTGTAACACTATAGATTGACTATAACGATTATGTTTAAAAATGTCAAAGTAATTAAGTAGGAAATAATGGTGCAGAAACATAAAGAATACCATAATTTGGTATTGTAGTTCGGTGCGTATACTTACATCTGCGGGGTTACGCCCAGACAGTGAACAATTCACTAAGATAAAATGATTACAAACACTGCTCGGTCTTACACACTCAAAGACTCCTTTCTTGATGTTGTCGTCATTGTGCAGAATCCTTTTAGTGGTCTTATCTAGCGAGTACTACTCGTCTTCGAACTGCTCAGTAAACTCCGTTAGACTGGTAAATGGGCTTTCTCTCGAAAGCAACAAGTCCTTCTCCCGTAGAACAATCTTCATACAAACAGCAACAAAACTCATATACAGAGCTCACTCTCTGAAAATATTTTTCACTCAATATAAGCCACACGCCCACATTCAACACACCTTAACCAAAAGATACGTGCAGCACCATACACCGTGCATAGACTTTTTCTAAGTATTTTACAATAATTGCATGCCAAGTGAGCCGCAAAAATACACCTTAAAGAAGACTTTTTAATATCACCACAATCTAAATTAATCACAGCCACCATGTTTCTAAAATAACTCCCACGAAATCTTCTTCAGAAACAAATCAATTAAGCCACAAATATTGCAGTACCAAATCTGCCAAAACACCAAAACTATTCCTTTCCAATTAACGCCAAGAAGACCAATTTAATCCTCTCCAAAATTGAAGTAAAACAACTTTTTCTATTTCTCATAACTCGATCCTCAAATCTGCACTACGGGCTTGTTCTTTTGCAAATATTTTTGAGTTAAGTTTTTGAGTTAAGTTTGAGTTGAGTTTGAGTTATAACTTGAGTTGAAGTTGTAACTTGAGTTTGCATTTGATTGTATACATTTGAGTTGTGGTTTGAGATAAGAATATTTTTGAGTTTGTATTTGAGTAAGTCAAAACTGGAATTTGTATTTAGATAATATTTTAATAAAAACTCAATGCTGATGAAAAATCTTAATAGGGTATATGGGTCTAGTTTTATTCGTCTTTTCGTTGTCAACGCATAGAAAAAAAATCATCTCAATCAGAATTAAAACGAAAAAGTTATAGCATTTTTAAAAATAGAAAAAATACTGTTCATTAACTTGAGTTCGAGTTTCTGAACTCGAGTTGAAGGGGAAACTTGAACTCGAGTTTTAGTCCCAAACTCGAGTTCAAACTCGAGTTTAAACTCGAGTTCAAACTTAAAAGAACATGAACTCGAATAAAGTTGTAACTCGAGTTGCTTTTTTTGAGTTTTTCACTCAAAAATATAGTTGCCGAACATGCCCGTAGTACCTGTTTTTGAATTTACAGATACGTTGCCAAAACATGCCAACTAGACAAAATACTTAACAAGCTCTTTGGTGTAAAGTCAAAGAGCAAAAGCATGTGGGATTAGGTTCAAAATAGACAATGTCATACCTAGTGTAGGTGTAGATTGTTACAAATGGTTTAAGAGTTATGACCCGTAGAAAGTGTAGCCAATGTGAACATGGGTCCCAAAAGATGGAGAGATTATGACAATTATTAATTCTTGGAGAAAAAAGAGCCAATACAAGGTAAAGTATGCAGTCCTATCGTTTGAGAAAGGTTATAAGTGATACTTTATACAAAGGGATACCATCTCCCAATGGCAAGAGGCCTTTCGAGGGGAAGTCTAAGAGTGAAACGGATCTAGGCCTAAAGCGGACAATATCTCTAAGTGCAGGAGTAGGTCGTTAATATTTCTCTGCCACTCTTTATTACGATAGTGTGCTTTATAAAGCAACTTTTATTTTGACATTGAGACGTTATCATAAAGTTTTTATTACATTTTATTTTAATGAATACATGTTATGTTATTTATTTAAGGTCAATTGTTTAAAGATACACCACGATCCAATACATCTTTGGTCATCATGTAGATGCTGAGAACAACATACAAGAGGATATAATCTTAAGGATAAAAGTATAAATAGAAGTTGTTCATCAACTAGTAAATAAAGTGCGAAGTTGTTCATCAACTAGTAAATAAAGTAGGGCACTTTGTTCTAATAAGGTTGTGAAATTGTCTATTTAAAAATTAGTGAGGTGACTAATTTGGATTGTCTGTAATAGTGTTACAGAATAGAGACTTCTATGTATTAAGAATACGACTTCAATAGAATGTTTTTTATAAGCTCTATTTATTTATAAAGAACTATTATTCCATCAATAGATGGTTAATTGTCGGTTGACCTTAATCTTAAGTGGTTAACGAACTTCCATCTTTGTAGTATGTTTCTTGATATATCAATGAGTGTGGAACTTCCATATTTGTAGTATGTTTCTTGATATATCAATGAGTGAGGACATTTAGTGGACCAATACCTCGATATATTGGGAGCATATTGTTTAGGGTAGTAGGGAACTTCAATTATAGATATGGAATTCATAATTTCAATATTGAAAATTAATTATATTCACATCAGTCGTTGATTCTAGAAACTTGAGTGAATGAGATTCCCTATCCATTAAATGGATTAAACTTTACCTACGATTTGTTCATAAATAAAACACTCATGGGAGAGTTAACAAAACTCATAAATAAAGATATAATTAGAGAGATTAAAATAAATTTATCCACCTAACTCTAATTATGAAGGGTCAAATCACGAAGTAATTAACTATATCATTGGACAAATTTAACATTTTGTTTGGAAACATTAATTTCTTGTAAATACATATATATAGATATGTATATTCTTAGAGTGCAACTCTAATTCTTGTTGTGGTATGAATCAAAGTTACTAATTATATTTAATTCATTAAGATTTTAATTGAATTATATATTAATTATTGAAGAGCTTCAAATATATATAGGTCATTCATAATATCTCCAGATAGATTAGCACGGTATTTATTTTGTTAGACAAAATTAATACTATATAATAATTATTTATTCACACGATATGATTAAATAATTATGTGATTAAATATCTTAATTATTATAAGTAATTAACTATGGACCCTTTTAATTAATGGCAATCTCTTTAAAAAAAAAAGGCAGTTCTAATTATTGAGAAATAAATGGAGAAGGCGACAGGTGGCAATGCGTTATGTATCATGGCGCTAAAGTCGCACAACAAATCACATAGTGGCAAGAATGTAATTTGATGTAGTGGAAGCGCTTTCCGAAAACAATTTCAAAGAAGGTAATGGGTCGTTTAAACTTTTAGCTTGCTTTCTAAGTTAGTGTCCTACATTTTAAAAGAAGGTAAATAAAATTGTTGATAGATTGACTAGTTTTGACATTCATGCGGATTTATATAGCAGTTCTCTGTTCCCGACTTTGTGAAATACTTCATTCTCGACTATATCTTACATATCTTCGGTTTCATCTCATTGGCCAAAATTTCTAGAGTGTCATCTTTTATATTGGTGAACGGTGATTATACATTTTTTTTCGTTGATCGGATTTTTTTTTTTCTATAGGATTTACCAACCAGGGTTTTTAACCAGACATCTTTCGGATCTCTTGCAAGAAGATTAGATCCCTTCTACTCAAAGATAGGCTTTTCTTAATTTTTTTTTTCTACTTTAGTCCTTGTAGGCCATTTGAATAGTTTTCTTCTGGATTTGTTTGTTTGTTTTTTTTTTTTTTTTTTCTAGGGGTTCTTCTGGATTTTTTTAGTTTCTTTCTTTTATAAATAAAATTCGCGTGTTGAGCTCAGTATAGCATGGATTTATTAAGGGCCTCAATCTAATTAGGATATTCTAATAACTTGGTCTTTTATAATCTTAAAATACATGAATAAAGATGAAAAAAAACCCACAATGTGGAAATAATTAAGCATTAAAAAAATCACAAATTCGCGTGATATCTAGGTCAGCAGTCAAGTATGAACGTTATATGATTAACCATTATTTGGTTCTCCATGGCTAAAAGTTCAGTATATATATATATTGACGAGTTTTTAATGATTATATTTTTATTAATAGTTATCATTAAATATAAAAATTTGATATTCAGTTTCATTAATTATAAAATTTTTTAATCAACTATATAATTCATTATAATTGTCGTATTAATATCTTATGGCTAAAATAATGATATCCATTAATAGATAAATATTGAAATAAGTTAAAATCATACTCTATATATATATATATATATAAATGATTTTTGAAAAAAGCCCTTGATTAAATGTGTATATCTTTGATTTCTTTTCGTTAAAACTTGGTACATGTGTTATCCCCTTGATCGTTTCAGTTGAATTTATGTGGTTGGGATTCAGTTATTAATTGCACTTGGGTCTTTCGCGTCTGAATTAGTAATTGTAATTTTCTGATTTGAAATATAATTTCCATTTTCAATATATATATATCAGTCAGAAAAAAAAGAAGCCAAATATAGCGTGACGTCTCTTGGAAAATCCAAGGACATGATTCGGTTTCCAATTGGGGAGGGGAGCAAAAAAGGAAAGAAAGGGAAGAGAAAATCAATGAATTAAGAATAGCACTCGCTAACGAGGGGAAAAAAAAAATCCTAAACATTATAAATAAATAAATTTAATTAAAAGTGTTTAAAGAGAAACAAATGAAAAGGCAGGCAAGAATTATCATCCTTAATGCTTGTTAAATTCTATTGGATTCTGAACTTCGTAACTTTGAAAGCAATTCTTTGCCTAATTTTAAAATAATAATAGTAATAATAATAATAATAATAATAATCTTATCAGAAATGGTCCTTGAACTTTGGATTTTTCTCAGTTTTGGTCCCTAATAACCTGTGAAAGAGGTCCAAGGGTATTTTATCAATCCAACAACCATGCACATAAGAAGCACATGCCTTTTTCCATCCAAAAACGAACGTTAAACTAACGAAGGGACCAAGAGTGATACAAAGTGAATGGTTAGGGACTAAGTCTGTGACATTTTGAAAGTGAAAGACCAAAGTCGGATTGGGTATAAACTTCAGGGATATTTGTGGGATTAACACCAATTCTTTATCTAAAAATCAACTTTGAATGTATTTCCAAAAAAAAAAAAAAAAAAAAAAAAAAAAAAAAAAAAAAAAAAATCAAAAACAAAAACTTTGAGACCAGTTAATATTCGTGGCGCTTTATTTGTTTGAAGTGTTTGGACCAAGCTCAAGGAGCCTTCGGTATCTTCAGCTAGTTGAGATTGATTTGTTTTCTTTCTTTTCTTTTCTTTTCTTTTCTTTTCTTTTCTTTTGTTTTTTTTTTTTTTGAATTTGATTGTTAAATTATTGGTCAATAATGGTAATTGTATGCACATTATCAAAGAGTTTCAATTACTTCAAATGAAAATACGCAAAATAATAATAATAATAGTAATAATAATAATAATAAAAGAAAGTCATTTAAATGAAAAGAATCAGTTCTTAGCCAAAGAAACTTTTTAAGAAAACTGTTTCTTAGAATGAGATCGCAGTTGGGTATGGTGTGTGTATAAGGAAATTCATAAAATTATGTGAGCTTTTACTATTAAAAATATAATGATGATTATAAATTTAAATATCTTAGGGTCAATAAAAAATTTGGTTGTTAATATAATTTACTATTTTCTGTTCATACCATTTTATTTCCGGGCCATAAACCGACAATGCTTGAGGACAGTCATACTAGCACTTGTCGAAAGAAAACATGATTAGCACATATACATTTAAACTAACTTTGTTCAAATTTACATAAAATAAATTTTAAACAAAAATAAAATGTCTAAATTGTTTATTTTGTGTACGAGCCCGTTTATTTCATAGGTTTAAATTACCGTTGAAATATTTTTATAGTATTTTTCTCACAAAAATTTGAATTTATGTTTAAACTTTCTAATTAAACCTATGAACCAAATAGACCATAAGTATTGACACAAAAATAATAAGTTCTTCCTAATCTACCACTTGATCAGTCAATATGAATTGTAAGTGTACTTGTCACACTTGTAAAATTCGAAAGATACGTCCTTCAATTTAATATTTTCATTTATTTACATCTATTAACAATCAGAAAGAGGGTTTTTCCATAATTTAGGGTTTTCGACACTTTTCCTTCAGACTGTAAATTGTGACAAATTACTTTGTAAGGTGCTCCTAAATGATCAATGAAAATAATGATAAGATTTGGAAGTAAATGCACATAACATGTGCTTTAATCCTCATAAGAAATATTAGTCTTGTCCTATAAACGAACTCATGTAATATGTGCGAGGCCGTTTTCTGTCTAAATTTTAGTAATCTCTTCAATTTAGGGTACTCTATAATACTTTTATAAATTCAAGGAAAATTTTAATGAAATAAAAGTTTTCGAGTCTAATTTGCCCATCACAAAAAATTTCGAGCGACGGCAAATGTACCAAATACCCTATCATTTATATTCCAAAGAATACCCTTTCCCACCCAAAAGCATTTAGGGTGCCAAGAAGACTATTTACAAAGCGCACCTTATCTTTGGAGAAGACATTTTTCATGGAAAGAGGCGATGAAAAGGAGTGGAGCTTCGATGAAGAAGTTGAATGGGCTGCCGGGAAGTACAAACTTCAAATACATGGGGATGGAAGCAGTGGAACAAATGGAGAAAAATGATGAAAACCAAGGGAGACAACTATTGGGCTACAACCAAATATTCAAGGTAATGCAAACATTTTGAGTATTATGAACTTTTTGAATTTCTAGGTTTTACCAATTTAATATAGTTTTTAACTAGAAACTAGTATCAAGAACCCCAATTCCCATTCAATTTTCTCATCTGCCAAAACGAACCTAATATTCATCCAAAATATAACTAGCCGACTAGAAATCGTAGATAAAATAATTAGGTTTTGCCTCTTAAATATGTAGATGAAAATATCCGTCCAAAATAACTACTCCTCTAATTTGATTTTGTCAAAATTTTGAATGCAATTTAACGGCAAAAGTGAATTTGGCGTAGTTTTATAGTTTAGAAGACATGATACGCACGTTTTATAGTTGAAGGGGCACAGTGTGACCCAAGTGTCAAAACTCAAGGTATTCAGAACTTTTTAGCAGATTTTCATCATATTTATTAATTTAATCTTTTTTCATGTTAATTTTATCATTAAAATAGTGAAAAAATTTCAACTTGCGGATAAAGTGAAAATCAAACCTTAAGAAATATTACTGCATTAACTTGTATATTTTTCTACAATTCTACTTTTGTTAAGTGTCATGGTGACAAATGTCACTTAACGATTTGTTTTTTTTTTCTTTTTCTTTTTCTTTTTTTCCCTCTGCTAAGGAAGAAATATTATTGGAATCTGAGTGCTTCTAATATACACATGATTATTATTTTTTTTATTTTTGGAAAATTACATATTCAGTCTTGTTGGTTATCATTATATTATTGATGTCTTCAATTTATTTATAGTCATTAGTCATCGTGTTAACGAGAAGAGCTTCCAAATACTAATGCCAAAATTCTACTAATCATGTTGAAATATAAGAAAAGAAATTAGAATATTTTACAAATAGCAAATTTTAGTGTCATTACACAATTATTTATTAGTTTTGTAGCAATGTAGTATAATATGTGAATATCATTACAATAATAATTGTGTAATTTTCTTATTTCCAAAATATTTTTAACAGTTACTATAATTTCAACTTTACTCTCATAAATTTGCCATGTATCAGCCTCACTTGATGGATCCTATCAGGTAGGACCCTGTTCAACCTGACAAGGTTGGCGGGGTGCTCTTACCATAATAATTTATTGACCGCATAACTTTGTTAATAATGTTTTTTTTTTTTTGGTTTTAATTTGTAACTCGTCACAAAATTCACCAATGACTTCTTAACCGTTTTTAGTAGTTTTCCTCTGAGTAATTAGCTTTTAAAAATTTTGGATTACCATCATATTCTCTCTGTATGTGTCATAGGTTGGTCTAGTGGTAAATACATTTGTAAATTAGGTTGGTACAACGTTTAAAATCTACTTATTCAGTTGTACCACTTTTATATATAAATTAAGCATAAATTTTCCACAAGAATAATATATTTGAGTACTAATTCTTTAAAAGTGAATCCTCTAATTCACCTGTAAATGCACACCCTCATCCACGCGCAGATGGATGTGAGGCCTAGAATATGTCCCCCTGAATTTTTGAATTTTTATTAAATGCACGTGTGCCCTTAATTCTTGGAAATTTCTTTGTCTATGCATATATATATTATATATATATATATATACACACATTCTTTTAAATTATCCGTCAATCAAACTATATCATGGAACTTTTTGCTGTTTTTATTAGTTGCTGAAATTTTAATGACATAGATCAATTGAATGCCTAAAAAATAACTTAAGCATAACTTTTAAGAAAATTTTGTAGCCACATCGATCTTTTTCTAATCGAACCGTAGTGCAGTTTTTTTGTTGGATAATAGATAAATAATCAATCTCTATCGTTGAAACTTGAGCTACTTCATCACATAAGACGCAACAATTGTATATTGTAACAGTCTAGATTGCTATAGACCATGGCATCAATCATTTTTGGACGAATGAAAAAAGGCTAAAAGGACTCCAAAAGTTTATGTTTTTGTAATTGTAGAAAAATACCCAAGGCCAATCTGAATCAAAATCTGAAGTTCAAACAACTCGAACCCTCCAAACAAACGAACCGGCATGAGAATGAACAAAACCAAAGTACAAAGCAACAATAGAAAAGGCTGTGGTTTCTGAGATCGAAAGAAGTAGAAGTGGTACTAATACTAAATGTAACTCATTCTTGTTAACTTACAAGCTTAACATTGTTTTGTACAGACAGACTCAGAGTGACAGACACACATACATAATTATATACACAGAAAGACACAAACACACACAAATTCCAAATGTAGAATCCACATATGTTGGCGCCCGAGAAAAGTACGTGCTTCCCACCTGCCCACGCGCACGCGACCCCACGAAACCCTAATTTCCAAACCCAAAACAAACACCCCCCAAAAGAAAATTGTATATAATAATAATAATAATAATAATAATAATAATAATAAGACTTGAAAAAAAAAATAAAAAAATTGAACAAAAAAAACCTTAGCACAAGAACAGCTAGCTTAGCTCCCCAAATCACAGCAGGGCTTATAACACCCAAGCCAAAAGCAAAAAAACATTTTTGTTTGCTTGTTTCTCTTTGTTTTTGGGGTCTGCTTTCTCTTGTTTCTCTCTCTTCTCTCTCTCTCTCTCTCTTTCTTGTTGTTTTTTTTTTTCTCGGTCATAAATAATATTGCTAATTTTCTTTCTCAGTGCTTTGGTTTATTCTGTCTCTCTCTTTCTCTTTCTCTCTCTTTCTCTTTTGTGCTTGATAGATTCTACAAAGCAAGGGTTTTTGCATCTAGTTCCCTTGATTAAGATTCATCTTCTTGATCTCTTGTTCGTGCTTATACAGATTAACCAAAATCTAAATTCTAGGTTTGGTCTAATTTAATTCCAATTCCATTTCCAATACTAAGCTAGATAGCTAAGCTCGTTTTTGCTTTAATTTTGCGTTTGAAGAGATTGTTAATCTGGCTAATCCGTGGTGGACCAATCAGTTGGGACTGCCGGTCATGGACCTGGCAGCCAACTCCTCTTCTCTACTCTCCAACAAACGATCGGACGGCCACGATCTCTCCATCAACGAGAGCAGCGGCGGAAGCGGCAGTGCCGGCGGCCGAGGCGATAACGACGACGACGACAGAGACCAAGACGACGAGCCCAAGGAGGGAGCGGTCGAAATTGGCAACCGGAGACCGAGAGGCCGGCCTCCGGGATCCAAGAACAAGCCGAAGCCGCCGATATTCGTCACCCGGGACAGCCCCAACGCCCTCCGCAGCCACGTCATGGAGGTCGCCGGCGGCGCCGACGTAGCGGAGAGCGTCGCGCAGTTCGCCCGCAGGCGCCAGCGCGGCGTCTGCGTGCTAAGCGGCAGCGGCTCCGTCGCCAACGTCACCCTCCGCCAGCCTTCCGCCCCCGGCGCGGTCGTCGCCCTCCACGGCCGGTTTGAAATTCTCTCCTTAACCGGCGCGTTCCTCCCCGGACCGGCTCCGCCCGGGTCGACCGGCCTCACGGTTTACCTAGCCGGGGGCCAGGGCCAGGTCGTGGGAGGGAGCGTCGTCGGGTCCCTCGTCGCGGCGGGACCGGTCATGGTCATCGCCGCCACATTCGCCAACGCGACCTACGAGAGATTGCCGCTCGACGATGACGAGGAAGCGGGAAGTGGCGGCGGAGGACATGGTGGTGGCGGCGGCTCGGGAGGCTCTCCGAATGCTATAGGAGGCGGCCCCGGGGGACAATTGCACCCGCCGGGGCTACCGGATCCCTCGGCGCTGCCGGTGTACAATCTGCCGCCGAATCTTGTCCCCAACGGAGGCCATCAACTTGGGCATGAGCCCTATGCTTGGACTCATGCAAGACCACCTTACTGATCAATGATGATAAAATTGATCAAAGTGATCATCATAATGGTAATAATAGGGTTTGGGGGATTTAGTTGTGATCAAGATCAATCTGTTTTATATTTGTTGTATTCTGAAAAGCAAACACAGAGTGAGAGAGTTTGGGAAAAGAGATGTTAGAGAGAATCTGAACAAGAGACAACAATTAGTGTTGTTTTTCTTATAGCTAATATTATAGATCATGCAATGTAAATTACAGAGAGAGCTTTGTTTTTCCCCTTGCCTTGCTTCTTAATGTTTCCCTTTTAAACTTGCAATAAAAAGAGATTGGTGGCTAGTATGTTTTTATGTGTTCAATTCTTGGCCTCTAATTTTAAGTTTTATTTATATTAATTTTCCCAAATTTTTCTTGGTTGGGAACTTTTCATATATATTTTATTTGATATGCTCAATATAGATCATGTTGTTGTTTCTCATATGATATGATGGATTAGACTTGGGAGATATGTGTAAAAACTATACATGGTAGGTTGAGATAAATGATCATTTCAAAAAGGCTTTTGGGTTTCTCCTGAGTTATAACTTTGATATATCTTTGTATGTATTTTTTTTCACCCCCTTTTTAATTCTCGATTAATTTATTTGTCATTAAAAATTATGAATATCCCTAAGTTTTTTATTAAAATATTATTGTTACTTCTGTTGTTTTTCCTGAATGAGTGCCTAGAGCACTGAAAACCCAAAATTTTCTAATAGGACAAAATATATATATATATATTTATATATGATAAGCTAGTAGGAGTGTTTGGTCAAAATGACACGTTTACACATTTTGCAATTATATATTTATATTGAAGCATATCCAAGGAAATCTGATGATCTGAAATCTGGCCTTTTGGAGTCTTGAGAAGCTAACCATTAATTAACATCTAATAGTAGACGTCACATTTACTTAACACAGCAGTACTGGACCAATAATCTACAGATAAGTAATAAGAGTATCATGAAGAGAAAAAGGATTTGTTTTCCTATTTCAGTGAAATTGACGAATTTTCTGTTCTTTTTCAATAGATATGGCTCTTTATGACTTCATCAAATGTCATATTTTTTTAACAGCGTGTTTCTTTATATTTTAAACTTTCTCATTGAAGTGAGGAGGATTAGCAATATTAAAAGGAAAAAAGGTGAGTGGAAATGTGCATTATATATGCTTTGTTTTGTATTAAATAACTTTATGTAACAATATTATATATATATACAATATTAAATTGCCAACGAAGACTTGGAAGAAAACAAAAAAAAAAAAAAAAGTGACTAAATTGGATCGTGTATAACTAATTATGTTCTTTTCGTTTTTTTTCCTGTAAAAAAATCATCGAATATTGCGTGCAACTGTCTTTACTGAAAAAAAAAAGAAGGCACTTGAAGATACATTTCCTATATATGGAAAGAATGACAATCCCATAAGGGGGAAAAAAAAAAGAAGAATGCAATTCTATTTGCATAATAGTCGTATATATTAGGATTGACAATTCGTGTTTGCGTGTCGTGTTCAGGCTGACACGATTATGACACGACACAATTATAGTGAATACGAACACGACACGATTAATAAACGTATCAGAAATTCAAACACGAACACGAAAGGCTAATAAAATGGTTAACATGACACGGCACGCGAACACGATTACTAAACGTGCAGTGATGGGCCAACACGGAAAAAAAACCACATTTATGACACGTTTATGATCCAACTAGCAAAAGATAGTGGAATTTTATATTGTATTCAAAACTATATTAATTGACTACTTAATATCACCTATAGTTAAAATCATGCATACTAGCTAACACACATTAAAATATCCAAATATCAAACACACACACACACAATTTATATATATATATATATATATATATATGATACTACTAGATTATCAAGTATATATGTTTCAAAACATACCAATTACCAAACATCCAAAGAAGTTTGAAAACATTACCAAGTGCATTTAAATAAGTGTGAAAATATAACCAAACATTTGAATGTTTAAGTGCATAAAACATAAACTAAATGTAGGAAAATGTCTTCTTTGAGCCTTGAGGTTGAATGCCCAACTACGTTCTAAAAACTAAAATTAATTTTCAGTTGCTTTAACATATTTATGAAAAAAGAAAACATTTTATTAATGAAAGGAAATTTATAGCTTGGGCGTGCCACAAGGAAATTCTTGTTACCTTCCATTGCATTTGAGGTGTTGAGGTTGTGAGAATTTTGAGAAATACCTGAAACGACAGGTGAGAGAATGAGAGAAAGAGAAGCCTCCAGAGACTGAGTCAGAAGTAGGGTTTTGTCTATATATATATATATATATATATATATATAGGCTTAATAAATGGGTCGGGCCGGGCCGGGCCATGTCGGTCTGATAATGGCCTATATAACTAAACGGGTTAAGTGTGTTAAACGGGCTGGTAGGAATTTAGCCCATTTATTTTCGTGTTATTTGTGCCAGCCCGTTAACGACCAAATTAATAATCGTGCGGTCTAAACCCATTTATCTCGTGTCGTTTTCATATTGTTTCATCGTGTTGTATCTCAAATTATCGGCCCTAGTATATATACTCCTATATATATATATATCCTGTCCTTGGTGTGGTGCAGAATTTAAAGTTAAAATTTAATAATTTTTATAATCTAAAAGCTGTAGTAAAAGCCTTCACTTAAAATAATAATAAAAAAAGCCTTCTTGATCTTTGCAGCAATCTTCTATATGCATTATTGGCAACGAAATTCCTTCTTTGTGCATCCTACATACATTTTACCCTTCATTTGCGAACTTCTTAATTAGCCTTGTGTTGAGTAGACCAGAAACTGCTGGAAAGGATCGGTCTGATGGTTTAATTTTGGAACGTTGGTTAGGTATATATCGCGCGGCCAGAATTGACAATGAGAGTCTGAAAACCAAACTTGATTTGCTTAAATAGATATAGGTTATTTGATTTATATTTAGATTTTGCCAAATATGAAATAAAATATTATACATATTTTCAAGTTTTTAACCTTCAAATACATTAAAAAGACATTAAAAAAAGGTCAAAAACTGTATCGTACTTATTTTTACTCGAAAATTATGTCCAGCCCTCATTGCCCTTAAAAGAAAATTATGTCTAGCCCTAAACCGCGGTCCAGATCACAAAACCGAACCACCCTATAATAATATGGTGTAATTAATCTTTTTTTCCCACAATCTGAGGCCGAATGAGACTGTGAACACTCCTACTTCTTAATGATCTGCTCCAATCATGTATAGCATGTTATTTATGCAAATAATGACTTCTTATTTATATATTAGGGATATAGAAATTGTCTTAAATTCAACATCCGGATTAGTCTGACTTATAAGTTTTTTCCTACATCTGTGTAATTTCATTCGTATGTATGTGTAATACTCGTTTACTTTAATGCTACATTAAATAAATATAGTCGAGCACATATAACATTGTGTATTATAAGGATATATGAAAAAGCTACATGTAATTTGCCGGATTAGTCCTATCAGACTTAAGACTACTTATATATAGTACAAAATAATATAGGTGCACAGAAAAATATATATGATTACTTTTCAACCAATGAATAATAATGGCAGTTTATACTGGCATAGTTTCATTTGTTGCTAAACATATATAGGTTTCGTTTAAAATGTTATCTAGCATAGTATTGTATCTATACAATACTGTGCTTATTAACTTCTTACATATCAACCAAGATACTAGTATTTAGTATCCTGCCTTACGAGGCTATCTATGTATCTAATAAACTCATATTTAGTATCCTTCTTAATAAAAGCTTTTACGTGTATCTAAAGTAAAAACTCATGAGTGAACACACAATATTTAGGTTTTAATTTGTTTACACATTCAAATATTTCTCTAAAATATTCGTGTATCCAGAGCCAATCCTTGTCGGAAAAGTTTGACCCCTTTTTTTCAACAATATTTTCTTTAGTTAATCAAGAAAAGGTAATATAATTATTGATTAATTAACTTCCAGTCAAACATAATTAGTTTATAAGAGAAATTAAAATTATAAATGAATTAGTTCAATGAGTCACGTTCGGATCATTAGTCTAACGAAAAGATAAAGGGGAAAAGTGAAATAACAATATTATATAGCTCATTAATTTAATTTATATAATATATACACACAGACATATAATTTATTTATTTATTTTTAAAAAAAAAAATTATATGTGTATAGCTAAGATTGGTATCTTGGGCAGTCTGTCTTTATATATACATGAACAAACAAATAGAATAATTAATTAATGTGTTGTGAATTGATAAGCACAAACAACCAGAACTTTATTCCAAAGAAAAAAAATAACAGAACTTTAGTCCCTTAATAAAGAAGCCTCATATACATGAAAAATAGGTGACTAGATATGTGTTTCTGTGTATCTAAATATTGAATATCATGAGACGTAATCATATCAATTAATTTATAATTTGTTGGAAGTTTTACTTCCAATATAACACTCGAACAATAATATTATTTAATCCAACTTTCATAACATATGAATAAACTAGGTAACTTAAAGTCATTTTTCTTCTCTTTTTCCCTTTTTGATGGAAAGTAATTTGTAGGATGGGAAGTGATTTTGGTACTTCTAGTTGAAAAGTTAAATTACAGCCTGGTGGATTTTCAGATTATAAATATAGGAATTTAACTATTTAACGAGTAAAAGAACAATTGTTTTATATTCAGTATTAATTAATTAATATTCACTTACGGCAAATACTAACTGCTATCACTTTTCACCATCTCAAGGATATATGGAAGTAGTGAAAGGATATCAGCTTTTTTATTCTCATTTTCCAATAAAAATATGCACACATAATTTATAAAGGTTTTATTGACTTGATTGTTGGTAATTTGTAATATTAGTGACAATTCAGCTTTTATCAATATGTATACATATCCCATAAAAAAACAATATGCATACATATCTATATAATCATATTTGTCATATTGGACAATCAATTCAAAGATATATATATTTTTTGCTAGAAATCAATTCACAAGATTAATTCAATAGATTTATATATATTGTTCCAACAGTTGAGAGAGCAGTACTATTAATTAACGACCTTTACTAGGCGTTTAGCAATGGTTGATTTGAGCAGTACCACTGCTCGTCAAAGGACAAATTGTTCTTCACATAAATATCGAATCCAAAAACAAAATTTCATGATTCTTTGACATTTTAAGTTATGATTAACGAACTTTTCGTACTAAGTGATATGATAAATAAGAGATCACTTATCACTCTTGACAACGATTGGCTGGTTTTCGATTCATGAATCCAGTTAATTCCAATTTGTGCTAATCCAATTGATTCCAATTTTTCCCACATAATTTGTTCTCTTTATAAATTATATATGGGAGTTCGCATATATTATAGTACCCCATGTTTAATTATATTATGCTTGATTTGCACACTTGATTATATAAATAAATAAATATTATAATATATATTTATGGACTATAACTTTTCCATCATTGAACGGCAAAGATCATTCCACATCTCAGATTAATCTCAATTATTATCACATGTTTTTTATATCATACATTTTAAGTTCTCCGGAAAATCGATCATTAATTCATCGCGTTCTTATTATTTTTCATTAATTGAGAGTTCAAAGGAAGTGTTTTAACATACATCAAACTGTTCATTAAACTTAATTTTAAAAAAAAAATGTTCATTGAACTTCTATAAAAAAATGCATATCAAACTATACATATGTGTGTGTGTGTGTGTAATGAAAGTTAATTACCCCAGCTTGAGCCACTAATAAACAAAAGTAGCAGAGTGATACACTCGGTCAAAATTTCTGCTTGTGCCAGCCATGATTTCTAAAGTTAATTAAAGTTAAGTGAAACTTTGATATTTTAATAGTAATTTTCAATCGATTTAGCTTTTTTAAAGGGTGTTCTTACCAACACTTAAAGTATCCTAGAAGTATCGCAACAAGAAGGACCCTCTTCACATGGATTCACGTGTCATGGTTTAAAAAGCCCTTAATAAAAAATTGTTAGCAACTTGCGTACTACATTCCAATGCTAAAGTTGAAATACCGATGGACAACTTTGAATCAATAATTAAGAGCTCCATATTAATTTAATAATCTCCACTTCTAAGACAATAACAAATATATATATATATAT
>NW_010364071.1:172801-185834 GCF_000414095.1 Morus notabilis
ATATATATATATATATATATTATAAAGAGAATCCACTAACTATACACTAATTTAGTGTAGACCGTTCATTAGGGAGCTCTTATATGTCAAAGTCAGTGAAAATTTTAATAGGTTTGGATGGTGGGCAGAAGCAAACGCCATCCAAGAGAAATCAAAGGAACATACTGATTTAATTCGGAAATTCAATCGTGCCATTCCATTGTCGTGGAGTACACGTCAGCGTTTTCGATCCATTGAACCGTAATTTAACCTAATCTTTCAAAAAACCAATCCAATCGATTACACTCTTTTTCTTGAGAATGCAAGGCAACTTTACAATAAAGAGATGGTTTGGTTGAAAAAAAAAAAAAAAGGTCTTAATCAGGAACATATTGTTGAGAATGTGAAACCCTAGCTAGCTTTGTTGTCAAAATCATCTAGTTCTTATGTATATAGCTGGCATGCATCTTATCATTCGCTGGTTTTTGTACTTGTATAGTATTCACTCTTTTGTGCTTCATGTTTCCTTGGAAAAATGTCGTTTTTGACATAATTAAAGTATGGAAATCGTTCTTTCTCCTCTAAAAAGTATTTATGTTTTTATTGTGTCACTTGTTAGTCAATTCGACCAAAAAGGTTATCATGTTTCTAACATATTTTTTAAGAGAAGTTTTGCAAGAAGGTTTTGACTGTACAATCTAAAATACAATAACCAAAGAATTTAGCTTTTTCTTTCCTTTCTTAAGAAGTTGATCCCTTCAAAAATTTTAACACACATAATGTAGGACCTGTTATGAAAACTAAAAAAATGCAAAACTAAGAATAAAAACTTTAGAGAGAGAAATTAAGGAGAGAGAATTTCATTAATGTTGTGTAGGTGTACAAAATGAAGAGCTTTAGAGCTCTATCTATAGGAAAATTTTTAGCACTATTCACGGTTACTATTTACACAGTACTTACTATTTACGGTTATTATTTGCACATTAAGATTCTGACATGAACAGTAACTTTGACTGAGTTGCATAGTAAATTTGACTGAGGTGGACAGCTACTATTTATAACACTCCCCTTTAGATGTCCATCATTCATAATCTCTCATTAAAAATCTTGCTAGGAAAAACCCAGTGGGATTAAAACCATAGCAAAGGGAAAAATAGTACATCATTTATCTATACGTGTTTATGTTGCCTCGTTAAAAACCTTATCAGGAAAATCTAGTGGGATAAAACCACAGTAAAGAAAAAAGAGTACAACCACGTAAAATCCCCCTAAAGTTGACATGTATAGTCCATCTTCATAAATGTTACGGATGATGCATCTCGATATTGTGGATATGCTCTCTGAATGTTGTAGTGGAAAGTGCTTTTGTGAAAAGATCTGTTGCATTGTCACTTGATCAAATGTATTGAATATCAATATCCTTATTCTTTTTGAGCTCTTAGGAGTATGAGAAGAATTTCGGAGGTATGTGTTTCGTTTCGTCCCTTTTGACGTAACCTTCCTTTATTTAAGCAACATTGGCAGCATTGTCTTTGAACAATATTGTTGGATCTTTGTCGATAGGTATCCTAGGAGTTGCTTATATGTGTTGAGTCGTGGACTTCAGCCATACACATTCTCGATTTGCTTCATGGAGTGCAATAACTTCAGCATGATTTGAAGAAGTAGCAATGAGTGTCTGCTTCTGTGAGTGCCAATAGATAACAGTTTCTCCACATGTGAACACATATCCAATTTGAGATGTAGCTTTATGTGGATCTAACCTATCATCTCTTGTTTTGATTCTTTAGGATAAAGCAATCCCAAATCATCAGTTACTTGAAGGTAACAGAATACATGTTTAATTCCGTTCCAATGTCTCCGTACAGGAGATGAGCTAAATCTTACTAATAGATTAGTAGCAAAAGCTATATCTAGAGGGGTGCAATTAGCAAGATACATAAGAACTCCAATTTCACTCAACTATGGTACTCGGCACTAAGGACTTCTTCATTTCCATCTCAATGATGAAATAGATCCTTTTCCTCATCAAGTGGTTGCACTATCATTGAGAAACTCAATGATGTGCCTTTTTCATGTAAAATAGTCTAGGATCTTTTCTGTATTAGTTGTTTAATGGATGAAATATTTCATATTACAAATGTTCGATCAACAGATTGAGGCAAAACTTTATTTTTCAATATCCTTCATCTCAAACTCTTTCTTTATATATGCAACAATTTCTTTGAACTCTTCTAGAGTCATAATAATATTTAAGTTATCAATATTATATACAACAATGATAGCTAGTAAATCCGGATTTTGATCGTCTCATGAAAAATACATGGACAAATAACATTGTATATGAAACCTTCCTTTGAGAGATATACTCTAAGTTGATTATGTCTCATACATTTGGATTGCTTTAGTCCATACAAAAATCTTTATAGTTTAGTTGAACACATTTCACAAGATGTTAAATTAAATACTCCAGGCATCTTTAATCCTTCATGGATTTCATATAAATGTCACTTTCTAGTGATCCTTATAAAGATGTGGCTACTACATTTATTAGATTCATATCAAGTCCTTCAGAGACAATCAGGCTAATCACATATGTAAGATAATTGCTTCCTCCACAAAAGGATATGTCTCTTCATAAAAATCTGTTTATATCCCACAAGTTTCACAGCTTTAGGCATGATGACAATAGATCCAAACACTTTACGCTTATTAAGAAAATTCAATTCAGCCTGTATAGTGTCTTCATTTTGGCAAATTATTTCTACGTCGATACTTTTCGACAAAAAATGGTTCAAGATCCTCGCTTTCATTCATTATATCAAGCGCTATTTCAAATGTAAATACATTGTCAACAACAATCTTATCATGGTTCCATTCTTTACATGCACTAACATAATTTATTGAGAGATCTTAACATTTTCAGTATTTCAGATACCTAGACCACTTCAAAGGTCTTTATGTCAGTTGTTGGTTCTCGCAATATGACCTCTTTAGGAGCGTCAATCTCTTCAGGAGCACCAGTTCTTGTAACTTTTTCTTTTTATCTTCCGCTGATTTTATCTTTTTGGAAGCGATTAGTCTGCCACGCTGTAGGTGTGCCTTAGACTCATTTGTTGCTATATTTTTCAAAATTTTCCCGTCAGGGACATCAATATGAGCTGGAACATTAGTAGCTGATGTATGTGTATGTAATTTAGTCACTTTCTTTATATCAGTAAATGCATCTAGTAATTGATTCATTGAAGTACTTCTAACTTACATTGATTAGTGTGAGGAACAAAGATGCAGTCCAAAAAATTTCATTTTATTTTTCCAGCCGTTTCGTTATGTTTGGAATACTATTTTATATTCAAATCAACAATTCTTGCCGTAAAAATACAATCCATTAGGGATTCAAGAAATTTAAATAGGTAAAGGATTTCAAAACCTAACATAAATTTTCAGCTTTTTTTGTGTATCTATCTTAGTGCGCTATGGTGGAGCAGTTAAAACATTTACTGTCCAACTAAAAACCATTAGATGAGACAAATTTTATTTTTGACCAAATGTCAATTGTAATGGGGAGTACTTATTATAAACACCTGGTTTGATGCGAATTAATACAATAGTATGCAAAATTGCATGACCTTATACAGAAATAGGAAACTTTATTCTCATTATTAATGATCTAGTAATTTGTTGAAGGCTCCCCATGAATGATTCAACCAAACCATTTTGTGAGAGCAATAAAGTGTTTAACAATAATCTCAATGGACATAATAATTACTAAAGGCTTGGGATGTAAATTCACTAGTATTATCAAGTCTAACTTTCTTGATTGCATATAATAAAAAATTATGCTCATAATCTAATTAACTGAGCAATAAATCTTGCAAATGCCAATTGCGAGTTGATAATAGACAAATATGGGGCCTTCTACTAGATGCATATATTAATATCATCAAGTATCTAAATGGTCTGCACGGTGGATATATGAGTCACTTATATCACCTTGAATGTTTTTGCTTTGAATATGTTTAAGAAATGTAGGTGAATCTGTCTCAATTTTAGCTGGTAAAAGCCTTATGATCAATGTACCCAGAGAACAAGCTTCACATGGAATTTTATTGATTTGAAAGATCTTCTAGCCTTTCAATGAATGTCCATATGGATTTTTAATTATTCTTCACATGATTATTGAATCGGGATGATCGAAATGATCATGCCATAAAATTAACGTCTGATGATATTTTTTAATTACCGTATATGATTCAATTGCATTTATATATGCGTAATGCAATTTTGAAGAAAATATTTATAGTTTTCTACTGTGTACTTCTTAGTAGTAAGATACATATGTCCCATGCTACTTTCAATCAGGCCTACAGGACCTTATATTTAAGGATAGTGTGCGTTATACTACTATCTCGTATGTAAATATTCTCGACATTAATAAAACTCGAGAATCCGAGATTAATCCATAGAGAGGTTAATTTATGATTATAAGATCACAAATAAGTATAGAACTGAATTTAAAAAGAAATGAAAGCATATGCTATAATACTATTCATAAGTACGGTACTATTCATAGATATTATTTGCAAGTACGTTATTGTTCATACGTATACTACTATTCTCTGGTACTATTCATCGATTCCTTCCATATCATGTTTTCACACAAGGAGATAGCAATATCTTAACATTTCATAAAATTATTCAAAGGTCAAAACACAACATTCATGAAAATCAAGTACAATATCAATACATTTAAGCATGCGCCCGCACACACACACACACACACACACACATATATATATATCTAAATATTACTAGTAATACTTTCAACAAGATCATCAGTAAGTCTGTGATGTCAAGATGAATTAAGTAATTGATAGGGTCGTGGTGTTCATTAAAATTGACTTCTTTTCTTCCCCGTTTAGAGATGCCTTACAAATTTTACAAAGGTATTATGCTACTCGACAAATTCGATGCAAGTTATTCTTTAGCATCACATCTATAACAATAACATTCATGATTCTAGGAAGAACATCCATTAACATCTTCTCATTTATCATGATGTTTCTTTTGGATCATATAATTCCTTGAAGGGTTGTAATAACCACTTCTACTGTGTTCTTGATACTACGGCCACGACCGCGATTATATTTTCTCGTCCTAAATTTTTTTAGAGAATGCAACATTTGCTTATGAAAATCCTCAAAACTAGTGGGACGAGACTGATGATTTTTAATCAACAATTCATTATTTTTCTCTATCATATAAAAGAGCTAAGATTAGCTTAGAAAATTTCTTATAACTGAGTAAACGGTATTGTTGTTGTAATGTAATGTGAGATGCATGAAAATTGGAGTAGGTTTTCTCTAGCATTTCACCATCGTGATATTTACTCCACAAAATTTGAGTTACAAAAAAATTCTAAACATGACAGTGTTATAGTCATTGACTTTCTTAAAATCCTAAAAACGTAAATTGTTCCACTCATCGTGAGTGGCCGGAAGTACTACTTCTTTCTAGTGATCGTATCTCTTTTTCAGACTTTTTCAAAGGACAAGTGGATCATTAACCATGAGATATTTGCATTTTAATCCTTCATCACAATGTTTACGAAGGAAAATCATTGCTTTCGCCTTTTCTTGTGGTGACTTGTTATTATTTACTTTAATGGTATCGGTTAGACTCATTGACTCTAGATGCATTTATACATCTGTGATCCAAGACATATAATTCTTTCCTGTGATGTCTAGTGCAACGAGCTTAAGTTTGGCAAGATTCAACATGGTGATAATTATAACAGAACATCGATATAATAAGAATCATAGTATTATTATTACAATAGTAAGTACAATTAAAATTACATGTTAATCATAATAGCAATAAATAAAAGGGGATATATTATAAGTATGAGCATTGCAAGGAAAAACTGAAAATCATGTGGAGACTGATCTCTAATAAAAAGAGAAAAATATAGAAAATGACTACTAAAATAACAAACATCATCATTATATTCACCATATCGTGAATATTATATTAAGAATAGTGAAAAGAAGATAAGAAGTGAAAGATAAAAATATTAAGAAGGGTAAAGAGAAGATGTGAAGTGAAATGTATGGGTTAAGAAATCCACATTTTATAGAGTAAAAACTAGCCGTTATATAGCCGTTAATAGTGGTGTAAAAGTCTGTTATATTACCGTTAGAAGTGGAAAAAAAATTACAATTGTATATCTCAAATGATGTAGCAAAATAAACAGATGAGAATAGTAATATACATGCAGAAAGTGCAATGAGAAATTACTACCTACAAGCAGCATAGTCATCCATTTATGAGAATAAAAACACACCAAATTACTCAGTAAACCTTTCAAAGGGTGTATAACGATAAAATTATAAAAATCATAATATGTTGGTGGCATAGCCTTCCTTTGTATTAATATAAAATAATATAGTATATTTACATACATTTCTCTTAAATTAATAAGTGTAGAAACTTGTAGTAGGACTAGAGCTAGCTAGGATATACTTTCTTTTGACTTTAAGATAGATGCTTGTGATTAGATCAAAGCCTCCATTCTTTAAATTAATGAATGTAGACAATCGCAGTAGTAAGAGAATGTTCATGCTGATAACGTGCTATGAAAACTAAGAAAATATAAAACTAAGAAGAAAAACTTTAGAGAAAGAAACTAGAGAGAGAGAGAGAGAGAGAGAGAGAGAGAGAATTTCATTAATCTTGTGTAGATGTACAAAATGAAAAACCTTAGAACTCTATTTATAGAAAAATTTTTAACACTATTCACGATTACTATTTACAAAATACTTATTATTTTCAATTACTATTTGCACAATATGATTTTGACATAAACAATAAGTTTAACTGACTTGCATAATAATTTTAACTAAAATAGATAACTACTATTTATAACAGGAGCATCATTTATAAGGGAAAATATTGCTACTATATAGATGTGTCTTTTCTTTTTTTCCTTGTATTTATAACTAATGGACAAATACATCTAAATATACTCATAATCATAAGCTTCCCTAATATATCAACAGTGAAATTTCTAAAATAAGTGAGAAAGATTTCCGTTCGAGTTAAATCCGGAATGATGTTAGGCTCGCCTCTCGATAATGTCTTTTCACAGAATAGTCGCATCACAGGAATAATGCCTCATTTAGAATTACATCGCAATACACTATGTAAAGTCTTGCCATTAATATACTAGTGGGCCATGGCTAAATAGGAGAGCTAATTCTTGATTAAAAGACAAATTAGCGAAAGGATGAAAGTTTTTGAATTATTGATCCAGTATTAAATTTACCCTAATGCCTAATTTGATTTTTCTTCATTTAGCTGTCCCTTTGTGGCAACTATTATGATTGTTATTTCTTTGGATTATATCGCACACGAATATGTTTTAATATTAGGGGTGATAATTTATATCACGTGTCGTATTTTAATTTTTTTTTTTAAATTTACAGTCAATCCGAATACGATATGTGACGCGAAATTTTTTAAAAACTGCAACACGATAACTTTATAGGTTGACAGGACACGACATGAAAATGACCCGTGACACGAAATTGACCCGTAAACTCAAAATTGACAAGAAAATTGTACATATTAAAAATAACTTAAAATTCATAACACACTAAAATACAATAACATCCATTGAAATTAAGCAGATAATAATATAAGATTTTGAGTATAACTATCATGATATCACAAGTTCATAATAAAATTAAAAATATGTAATGAAAATTATATGTATTTTTTAATTTTTTACGACTTTTGTGTCGTGTTTGGGTTAGATGGGTCCAATCTGAAATTGACCCGTGTTTTTCGTGTCAATTTCAAGTCGACTCAATTCTGACATGAATTTCTTTTTTCTTAACCCTAACTCGTAAAATTTATGTCGATTTCAAATCGTATTATCGTGTCATGACCCATATTATCGATCTTATTTAATACACATAGAAGTACAAATTCTTGGGGAGAATCATTCACTAAATATATAAGGAAGTGTCACGTGCTTCTACGAAAAAAGGAAATGCACGTTCTTCCACTAAACAGAACTTTCATTATATTAAAAAAAATAAACTATCTATAGTTCTTTACTTTTTAGTTATTATATACGTATTAGAAGTTATTTCTTCTGTATATTTTTTAATCTGATGTTAATTTTGACTAGACTTAACGATCAAAAACTCATACCACCAGTAGGAAAGTTTACTACGGAAAAATAAAACTTCTCTAATAAAATTAAAATAAATGAATTACAAATAATTTTTTATTTTTTATCTGTTAAATTTGTTCAAATAATATTTATTCTACATATTTTTTAATTTATTATAATTTTAATTAAATATAACTATTAAAAACTGATGCTACCGGTTAAGAGGTATAAGGAGAAAGTCTCAAGTCACGACTCCTAAATATATAAATAAATAAACTTGCAAAGGAGCGGGAAAAACATGTAGAAAAGGAAGCAAGTCAAATGAAATGGGTGGATGAAAATAGGACAAATAAGGAGATCAGTTCTCAAGATGCGTAGGACCCACTTCTTTTCTTTTACGTTTTCCGTAGTTTACGGTTAGAAACGGATCTACTGACCGCAAAACTCTGACAACTTGTTTAGTCTATGAATTATAATTATGATATTAAAAATGTTTTTAATTTATGTGTATTTTTTATAAGAAAAAATATTATAATGAATTATGAATTATGATTCAAATTAGAGAATGAATTCTCTAACTAAACCCGACTCTGAGAGTTAAAAAAAAGAAAGAAAACAAAAACATTGCACCAGCCGGAAATGGAACCCGGATCTGTACCGTGGCTCTAGAGACTAACTATTGATTTTAGGCATTTAAAACGGAAGCAAGAGTGCATGTATCAATACAAGAAATTGCTTTCAGCAACTGAACTTTCATATCGATCTCTAATCCAGATTCTGCGACTAAATTATCATATCGATCTCTAATCCAGATTCAACCCAAAAATTGGGATGATTGGGGCGTATTTGTTTTTTTGTTTCTTTAAATATTCTTTGCTACTAAAACTTTTTCGTTGTTAAAGGTGATTTTTTCTTATACTAACAAGTTTGTGAACTAATTAAATGTTGGAATTCTAATAAATCAATGAAGACCTACAAATTAAAAGTGTAATCTCAACGCTTTTCTCCCTTTATCAATGCTCTTTAATAATTACTTGAGACAGATAGGTGACGTCTAAAAGGTGCAGATAAGAACAGTCATTTGTGTCAAACTTGCACGCGCATCAATGTGATGAGTCATGGCTACCACCTTCTTCATGTACAAAGAGGGTATTACTAAATAATATTCCTGAAGTGTGAATCCCTTAAAAAAAAAAAATATGAAGTGTGAATGAATGATTAATAAAGTAGAAAGAAGACTAGCTAGAGATAATTTATTCGTATTTGAATTGGTAAGCAAGAAAAAAAGGACACATAATAGGTCCAAGACCGCCGGCAATAATTGGCTTTTTAGTGGATATATATATAGCTGTGTGTGTATTTGTATAGTAATTTATATAAGGGTGGTTTTTTTAAAGTGTAATTTGAGTGTAGTTTTTAAATTGAATTTAAATTATAATTTGAGTTGAAGTTATAATTTAAATAAAATTAAATACCGTTGAATAAAATTAAAATTTAAAAGAATATAAATTTAAATAAAATTAGAACTCAAATTATATTTTTTTAAATTTTTTAGATAAAAAAACAACTCCATATATTTCGTGGCTGGGGTAGTTTAGAAACCTTTTGAATTCTTCATAATCATAGTTTGATTTCCGTGTACTTCCACAGCCCAATTGCCAATATGTTTCTTGTGTTTCGCAAACGGTATATATAAGTTTATGTAATTTATTTAATAATATATATAGAGGAAAAGTCTTGTCGTCCCAAGCTAAATGAAATATATATATATATATATATTTTATATATATGATGACACTAGTGCCTGTTTGTCTTTACATGGACCAAAAATTATGATTTGACGTTAATGCTCACTTGTCATTATATTGACTCTCTCTCTCTCGTTAATTTCTTCCTACTTTACCTTGAGTGCCGGTGAGGTTAACTGAGATGCACATACAGTTTACGATGCTTCAACGTTTTTGCCAATTTTGGACCTTCGAGAAATTGATTGACCATCACTTTTCAGACTTCTTGTTAATGAAATGTGAACCACTAACTCCCTAAACACGATTTCTCACTCCCCTGAATAGATTATATAGTCAATGCTATTACCGGACACGAGTTATTAAATTTCATGGATGTCTACTCTGTTTATAACTAAATTTCTATGCATCCGGCCGATGAAAAGTACACATTGTTCATCATGAACATGGGCCTCTATTGTTACAAGATGAGGCTCTTTGGCTTGAAGAATGCGAGGGCTACATAATAGATGCCGGTAAACAAAATGTTTGCTGAGCAGATCAGGAAGATGATGGTGGTTTATGTTGATGACATGTTAGTAAAAAGTACAAAGGCTAGATAACACGTCACACACTTAGGGAAAATGTTTGATGTGCTGAGAAGATATCACATGAACCTAAATCTCTTCAAGTGCGCTTTTGGGGTTGGATCAGAAAAATTTCTTAGGTTCATGGTCAGTAACTGATTAACGCCCAAAAGTGATGTTCACAAGCGGTCAATTATCGCACAGAAGGACGGTCGTATCCACAGAGAGATAACAAAATAACAAGAAAGATTAGCAGAATAAGAACGTTAGAGAAAAATAAATAATAAGTAAATTAAAGAAAAAGAAAAGTTTTAGAGATTTTTGTTGCAAACAAAATAAAAAGGAGAAAATTTATATGAAGGAAATTCAGTAGTAAAAACGGTAAGGTGTCGAGAATCTCTAATGTTTCGTTCACCAATTCAAGTTTTGATTCACAAAATAAAAAGATCGAATAAATTAAATCTCTATGTTGACTCCAGAAATATTATTATTACAAGTTATCCAAAATCGACAATATATCAATTTGACAATATTGCAGTAAAAGACAATTTACAAAATAATTTGAATAACAAAACAATGCATGACAGAATTACATAAGAAAAACGTGACTGAACTTATATAAAAATTGGCACACAATATTTTGAAAAGTAAAAGAAAAATAGATGAGATTTAATTCATTCGGATGTTGAAGTTTACAGCACAAGAAATCAAAAGCCTGAATTAGGTCACTAACAAAAGTTCATCTCTAACCTCACCAAGAGAACTCTAGCCTAGCTTGCAAAACATTCTCACAAGTTCTAGAGAGAAAATATGAGAGTGACAGCAAGATGACAAAAAACTGACTATAAAAAGCTTTTGAAAACCTTAGGCTAACCCTCTTATTTATAGTGTTCAGAGGTTGCCTATCAAATAAGGAAATAAATAATAAAAATAGAAAATTACAAAAGAAAAGGAAACAAAATAAAATTACACATAAATTTGGAGAAATCATATATTTGATTTGCGGAAGAAATCTGGCAACTCGGGGAGAAGAAATTCAGATTCAGCACCCTTGAGGACACGTGTCAAAGCTTGGTTGGAGGAAGTGGATTCAATTCCACGTGTCACGTGCGGAGAGGAAGTAGGGCGCTGGAAGAAAAAGAGAGGTGGGGTCCGCGGAGAACAACTGTCACACGTGGAGAAGAAGCCAGGCTGGCAGTTGTCGTGTGGGACCCACACTGAAACAGATTGAAATGCGCTGTAGCTTTCTCGTCGAAGAAACGCGCCTTGATGGTTAGGCTGTGCTGGTAACGCGCGCATGGAGAGCTGGGGGGGATGCGGGAGAGAGCTGGGCACCACGCGGAGGCTTGGCTTGATGGCTCAATGGGCTGACGCGACTCTCCCTCTCCAATAAGCTCGTGTGGCTTAATTTTGGCTGACTAAAATTGGCTGAAAATATGGATTTCATGGCTTCTTATGTAGATTTTTACACTGCGTTCATTTGTAAATAATTAAGCAAAAACTAGACAAATTCCAATTAAAAATATTCTAAATAAAAATAATGGAATTGTTTAATTAAAACTTAAATATTTTAATATTATATAACTCAAAAGCAATATTTAGGGTGCATTTTTATGCACTAATCAGTAACAGGTGAATAGAGGCTAACCTAGAAAAAATGAAAGCCTTGCAGGACATGAGGTCCCCCACAAAGCCAAAAGAAGTCCAGAGGTTGATGGGATGTATCGCTGCCGTCAATATGTTCATATCTAAGGCAATAGATAAGTGTGTGCCTTTCTTTAAAGCATTAAAAGGAAGTAAGTGGTTCGAGTGGACGCACTACAACAATAAAGGCCATTTGCGACGACATTTTTTACGATGACAAATGTCGTCACAAATAATACAATATTTACGACGACATGTCGTCGCAATTACTCCCCGTTAAATAAAATAACCATGTTGTCGCTAATAACTTAAATGTCGCCGCAAATAATTTTGGAGCACAAATTTCAATGGCGCGGATTTTTGCCGCCAAGGTAATCCATTTTTTGCGACAACAAGTCGTCGCAAATAATAAGATATTTGCGACGACAAATGTCGTCGCAAATAATTTCATGTTATTTGCGACGACATTTTCTCTTTGTCGTCGCAAATAATCTTTTTAAGATTTCACCAAAAACTAAACGCGGGAAAAATGATTATTTACGACGACATTTTAAATTTATTTGCAACGACAAATGTCGTCACAAATAATTTCATATTATTTGCGATGACATTTTCTCCTTGTCGTCGTAAATAATGTTTTTAAGATTTCACAAAAAACTAAACGCGGGAAAAATGATTATTTGCGACGACATTTTAAATTTATTTGTGACGACAATGTCATCGCAAATAAGTCTGATCTAATATACCCTATCTTCTTCCTCTTCATTTTCCCCCAATGCTTTCTCTCTCTCTCTCCTGCTAAGTCTCTCTTTCTTTGCCTCTTCTTCCCCTCGCCGTCGCCGCCACCGCCCGTCGCCACCGGCCCTCTTCTCTTTCTCTTCCCTTCTCTTTTCTTCCCCTCTCCGGTCACCGCTGCCGAT